>NC_080785.1:70779749-71082779 GCF_028018385.1 Neofelis nebulosa | reverse complement strand
TATTGTTAAATAAATACCATTTATTTATGCATAAAATTGAAAAGAATAAGTAGCAACATGAGCAGTTTCTGATAATCTATTTATTTATCATAACGGAAGATGAGGATCTGGCTGTTTTTCTACACCCGCTCCCCAATCCAAGTACCTTTCCTATCTTCCATACTCACAATATGATGATATTACAACCATGAGGTTTGTAGTAAACTTACGGTAACTTCTTCTTTGTATACTTCATTTTCCCTGGTGTTGTTTCTTTTTTTTTTTTTTTTTTTTTTTTGGTTTTCTATAGATCATCACCATTTTAACCCCAAACTTTTTGCCAATACTTTTCATCTTTTCTGAAAAATTTTCAATTCAACAAGTATATGGTCATTTTCATTTTCTTAGAAAAAAAAAATCCCTTCTAGAACCTTCAGACTTGCTCCAACTGCTGCCCTCCTAGGACCTCTATTCCCCATCACCCTAAAGATTCCCTTTGCTTCTCACCCATGTTGAATTTCCTGTTCCCCGGATCCTGAGTGTTTCCATATCTTGGTATGTTGCCTGTTTTGCTTGAGTACCTCCTCTAGTAGATTTCTGGGAAGGGGAGCAAGAGACTACACAACCCCCAGAATGCATTTATCCTACCGTCATGTGGCATAGAATTCTAGACTGATAATCATTTTTCTTTAGAATAATGAAGACATTTCTCCATTTCCTCCCAGTTTCCAGGACTGCTGGTGAAAAGTTAGAAACCATTTTATTTCTTCATCTTTTATATGTGACTTATTATCTCCTGTCTGGAGGTTTTAGAATTTTCTTTTTCTCTTCAGCTTTCTAAAATTCCACGATGATCTGCCTTGTTGTGTTTATTTTCATCCACTGTACTGAGTCTTTTCAACCCCAAAAGCTGTATGTTTCTAAGTTCTGAGAAATATTCCTGAGTTCTTTTCTTCTGTTTTCTGTATGCCCTGTCTCTTGAATTGCTGTTAGTTAGATATTGGACTTCCTACACTGTTTCTCTATTGTCTTATCTTGTCTCTCCTCTTTTATATTTCTTTATCTTTATCCTTTCCTTCCTGGCAAATTTACTTCAGAGTATTTTTCTCTGTTTTTTAAAATTGCTTCTATCTACTCTATTAAAGGCTTTCCTTAAATTTTTATAATCTTTAGCTGCCTGCTGATAGTTAAGATTGAGTGACTAAAAACTCAGTGTATGAGTAAAGTTAATTAATTATTAGCTTTGCTATGTGGGATCTGGCTGGACCTTTTATTTGAGAAATCTCTTACACAGTATCTTTGGATCTTTTTTCTTAGGTTGGTCAGATTCACAAACAAACAAACAAACAAACAAAAACCCAAAATGCCTCTGCCTGGTTTCTTCTTGGGTTAAGGCTTAGTTGTCATTTTTTTAGGTGCTGAATTGGGGCACAGGGCTGGGAATGATTAAGGAGTATGCCTGTGGTCTAGAATGTTCTGCCCTCTCCTCTTGGCTGAGCTAACTTCTAGCACATAAAGCCTTAGTTCAGACATCAATTCCAAGGATCATTCTTCCTGAATTCCCTTAAATGAGATTAGGCCCCTATGTCATTCTGAATTCTCATAGCACATAGTTTTCCTTTGTGCAACTTACATTTTGTTTAATTCTTTGATTATTATCTGTTTTCCTCACCAATCTATGTTTCATGAGAGCAGAGTTTTGCTCCGCATAGCCCAGTGAATAGTCCATATTGGTTGCTGATTGTGGGGTATTCATTGGATATTTAGTTAAATATAGGTACTACAACTAAGGAGGAGAGTGGGGTTGAACCAGAGCAATACTGTCGCTATTACTGGCAAGATGACTCTTGGTTTATGGTCCATTACATTCCTAACTTCTTTTCCTACATTGAAGACAATACGAAGAAGGGAGAATGCAGAAGTGTCAAACACTATCGAGAAATCTAGTCAGTTGAGAATTAAAAAGTTTACATTGAATTTAATGACATGGAGGGACTTGGAGATTGTAACATCAGTTGAATCATGGATGCAGAAATCACAGTGGAGGGGACTGATAACTAAAAAAGTTGTCTATGAGTATGAACAAACCTTCTAACGAAGAGTATTTGTGGAGAGAAGACAACAGAAACCTGAGCATTTGAAAAACCAATGGCAAAATCCCCTAGGGGGGCAGATATTGAAGACATAGGAGAGAGGAGGGATAATTTATGGTGTGAGGAATCTGAGAAGTTCAGGAAATGAGTTCTAGAACCATGTAGAAGGATTGACTCTAGAGAGGAGAGCATCTTTCCAATGTAGCTGAATGGCAAAAAAGGGGAGAAGATGAGAGTTGATATATGTAGTAGGAAGGCGTTAAGAAGTTTCCATCTGAAAGGTATTTTTTATGTAAAATAGGAGGCAAGCAGATCTGAGAGTGGAGGCAGAGAGGAAAGCGTTAAAGAATCGAGGAGTGCCTAGGTGCCCAGTTCGTTTGAGTGTCGGACTCTTGATTTCAGGTCAGGTCATGATCACACAGTTTGTGAGATGGAGCCATTTATCAGGCTCTGTGCTGGCAGCACGGAGCCTGCTTGGGACTCTCTCTCTCTCCTTTTCTCTCTCTCTGGCCCTACCCAGCTCACGTGTGCTCTCTCTCTCTCTCAAAGTAAATAAATTAATTTTAAAAAAAAAGAATCAAGGAAGTGGAAAATGTCCGAAACAATCATTATGGAGAGCAGTACAATAAATTAAGCACAGAAAGAGAATCTTTGGATTGCTGAGCAGTCTTGAGGATGCAGTTGAGTGTTATGTGTGAGTTCAAGGTGGTACCCAGTCTGGTTCAGTTGGTACCTCACCTGTAGTGTGATTTTTGCTACACAGCTCTCAGCTGCTCGGGTGCAGGCACCGAGACAGTGGATAATTGGGTTCATTCATTGCATCAGGTGGGTTCTTGGAAGAATTGGAAGGGGTTTAAGGTCTTGGCAAAAGAGTTATTGAAATGATGGAATATGGAAGTCAACTGGGTAGGGAGAGGAGGAAAGTAAGGAACATGTACGGGACAAAGAGGTCACAGAGAGGGGTTCTAACAGAACCAAGATACCAAGATGAGCAGCTATGGTCAAAAAATCAAATGTGGGAATTCATGTTGTCTGTGGAGACTGATCAGTTGAAACTAATTAATAACTGAGTCCAAGTATGAGAGTGGGTGGGAGTCACTAGGTCAGAGAAGAGGACTAAGTCAGTGAGGAAAATGAGATCCAGACTTTGAGACGCCAGGGCATTGGGTGATCATCCATGTGGCTGTTAAAATCACCCAGAATTTGAGTGGCAAAGGATAATGTGAATCAGTCAGCCAAATCTTCAGAAACTGATGGGGAGATAAATGTATTCAGGAAGGAGGGGAGGTGGTATAGATGAAAAGGCGGAGCCCTAAAGAAGCTGAGATGTTCTTTTCATTTTTATTTATTTTTTTTCGAGAGAATTAGGGAGTAATTGGAAGCAGCAATGGGGAGTCAGACATATGAAAAAGAACACCCAGCTATATACTGCAGGCCAGAGTTAAGCATCCTGCATCTTTTCTTTGAGCTTGGAACAGGGCAAAGCTAGTTTGGTTGCCATGGTGACCAACGCCATGTCTCCGGGCTCATTAATCCTGTGTTCCAAACTAAGCACTTAGCGATAGCTTCTGAATAAATGCAACAAAGCTCTGCATACTGAAAAGGGCACATTCATGTTAAGCAGGGGAAAAAGGTTTTCAATTTCATTCATTAAACTTGAGTAAATAATTTAATATCTTTGTGCGTCAGTCCTCCTAGCTAATGAATAAGAATAAATGCTTAATGGAAAATCTAGCCTAATAAAGTTAACAGCATCAGCTTTACATATAAAGGAAATTGATGTTGCTGGTATATATGCATATGAAGGGGAAAATGGAAAGGAAAATAACATATATTAAGCATCTAAGATGTGGCATGTCAGGTACTTTAAAATAAAATGTCTCATTTAATCCTTGCAACAACCATGTGAGGTGCATACCATTCCTTTTGTTTTGCAGATGTGGAATCAGAAACTCAGAGAGGTTAAATAAGGCCCTGGTTCACAAAATTGGTAGGATTCAGGCAGGCCCAGTTCTGCCTGGTTTGGGTCCGTGAGGCTCCCACTATGCCTTGCTGAAAATTGTGTACAGCTTATCTTTCTGAAACATTTGGCTAATTAAAAAATTAGGAGAAAAGTTTGTCCTAAGGTGTCATTGCCTATATAAAAGAGAAGTGTAAATGCTGAATCAGAATCCCATTAGCTTGAAAACATTCACTACCATTAGATGGTTTTAAAAGCGTTTCTTGAAAAGAAATTGAGAAGACAGCTGGCTATATTAGAAGTGTGTTTAATTAAAAGATGTGAAGAACTGTCAATGCTTCTTCCAAAACGAGTCCCTCCAGAGCAATTGTTTATGCCCACTTTGCATTTCCTGGTGCGTGGAAGGCTTGAAGTTGCAAGGCAGACCCTCAACACAGAAGCTGCTTTTTGCCTTCTAGGTCTAATGACTTTATTTGTTTTTGTTTTTGGGGGTTTTTTTTGTTTGTTTTTTTGGTTTTTGTTTTTTTTTTTGGATTTGCTCCAGCAAAGATGTAGATAAAATGATTGAAAAAGATATATTAAAAATCCATGAATTCATTTTCCTTAAAATTAAACTCTTTAATTAAAAGCAACACTGATCAATTTCTAATTTCTGCCTCTAATAATGAGATATAGCAAGGTTTAAAATAAACAGAAACAACTTGGTGCAAGTTAAATATCCTTGTCACTAACCTTAGCTGTTAGTTCTTTTTTTCCTCCAAATACTAATTGCTTAGTTTCACCTATATGACTATCCCAGGCCTATTTTTTTAAAATTCGGGGTGCTTATTGCTTCCCCAGATGACTCCCCAGTGCTTCTTTAGAGGGAAAGTGTTAATTCCAGCCTTCTCTCCCCTGTCAGTATTAAAGGTTTCTCTGACTGGTTCTCTCTACTTTTAACTCCTATCAAAGGCCATATGTGACTTGCATTGTGAGTTTTCAGTCTGGGTATGTTATCTTTGTTTTATAACTAGAAGCATCTGACACTAGAAATTGAAGGATAAAATTTTCATGGGCCTGCACTTCTTTATTATTATTATTTTTTTTTTAATTTTTTTTTTCAACGTTTTTTATTTATTTTTGCGACAGAGAGAGACAGAGCATGAACGGGGGAGGGGCAGAGAGAGAGGGAGATACAGAATCGGAAACAGGCTCCAGGCTCCGAGCCATCAGCCCAGAGCCTGACGCGGGGCTCGAACTCACGGACCGTGAGATCGTGACCTGGCTGAAGTCGGACGCTCAACCGACTGCGCCACCCAGGCGCCCCTATTATTATTATTTTTTTTATATCAGCACGTCTCTAATTTGTTTCTTACTCAGAGGAGGCTGGATAGGATTATCTCCCGAACATTTTAAACACCACTTAGTTAAAGATATCAGACTTATAAACAGAAATGTAAGTGTTTTCTTTGTAATCTCCAAAAGTAATAACTAATGGAAGATAATCTAAACCGCTAATTTTAGAAGGAGACTCAAGGGCCCAGATTTGGAGGTAAAATGGTTAAATCAAACAAGGATCTGGGGATCCCAGCTCAGTTTTCTATTTAGCTAACCAAGAAAACACACAAATATGACGAATGGCAAAAAGCATCAGAATTGGAAGCTAAGAATCAAGCATATACCACCTTCTTGAAGAAGTTTCTACTGATTAGAAAGTTAATCAGAACAGAGTGGATCTTTTCTGAGATAAAACATCCCCCTGGTAGGCAGAAGAGGTATTATCCAGCTTAATTGAGAGCCACGGAGGGCTCCATACTTCTGGGGAAGCTCCTGCAGCATCTTTTGCTTTCATTTACTTGCAGCCTTAGAAGTCCCAGCAGCCCTCAGAAACACTCTTCAATTAAGAGGGCTACACCAACCCAAAAGCAGGGTGGCAAGGGCAGGAAGTAAATTCACTTCTTGCAAGCAACGTTGAATTAACTGGGTGGGGGCAAGAGGAAAGGACTGAATAAGAGCCCCAAGGAAAAGTCGGCCTGGAGTCAATAATTTAATAATAATAATAATAATAATAACAACAACAATAATAATAACCGGATATGGCATTTCTATTGCCATAATCCTCACAATTATTCTATGCGGTTAAACTATTATCCCATTTACAGATGAAAACACTGAGCTTTAGACAAATTGCTTAACGGTAAGAGCAGGTTTTGAAGATAGAATGACCTCAATGCAATGCGCTTGCTCTCTCCACTAGGTGGTGCTGCCTTCCCTTTGCTACTTACAATCCTTGCCAGTAATGTAACAGTCTTGGGACTGTGCTGTGGCCTTATCCTGTAATCCGTCTCCACTGCAGACCGGACATGTCAATCAGTAACCTGCCACTCGCTCAGCTTCTTCTAGAACTGTCTTGTACACAGCCCCGATGAAGCGGCTTAGATTGTTAAGTTATGTAACGCCGGATCCTTCCCCACCATAGACGATAAAACCAGGATGGTGGTATTCAATCCAAGGGGCTCAAATACAGCTCCATATGAAAAGATGCATTCAAGTATAGTGCTTAACGAAGTAAGTATTGGAATCAACTTTCCTTGTTTCAAATCTTGATAGCCCTCCATTTATTCTCTACAAGTGAGGGCAAGAATTAAGCTCTTGGAATCTCAACCTTCATGTAATAAATGGGGATGTTGATAATAATCTAAGCTGATTCTAGAGAACTCAAACAAGGTTTGTGAATTTTCATATGTGATTCTTTCCCCACCTCTTACCTTTGTGTTGTCCAGAAATGCACTTCCCAAAGTGCATTGATTCTGGGACTTTTAATTACAAAAGGACAGTATTACAAAAGGACGGTTCCTTGGTCAAATAGTTTAGGAAAACACATGTTAAATTAGACAAAGATCCTCATCTGAGGATTTTGCAGAATCTTTCATACGGTAATGTGAATTGTGTATATACAAAGGTACAGAGATCTACAAACTTATTTAACCACAGAGTCCTTGTTTTTAATGCATCTCACAGTGCTAATATGCTGCACAATAGACTTGTGCTATTATGTGTCACAATGCTGACACAAAAGAGTGAAATTGGGACTTTTAACCAGAAGCAAGAACTGAACTCAACCCTGAATACATCAGTCTTCCCTCCGGTGTCTGATCTGAGGGCAAATTCTATCTCACTATAGTAGGCAGAAGATGTCCACATCCTAATCCCTGGAATCTATGAATATGCTACCTTACATTCAAAAGGGATTTTGCAGACGCGACTGAATTAAGGACCTTGACATGAGAGGCTGATTTTGGATTATCCATCTCCTTAAAATTGGAGAACGTTTTTTGGCTGTGGTCAGAAGAAATGGGACTATGGAAGGAAGGTTCTGCCCTGTGAAAGAGACTACTCCCTCCACCATCGGCTTTGAAGATGAAGAAAGGAGGCCATGAGCTAAGTAATGTGGATGGCCTCTAGAAGTTGAGAGCTGTAAGGAAACAGATTCTCCTAGAAACTCCAAAAGGAACACAGTCTCACTGATACCTGATCTTAGCCCACTGTGTTAGAGTTTTCCAAAGAAACAGAATCAACAGGGGGCAGGGGGAAGATACTGATTGATCTGTTTTAACGAACTCCTTCACAAGATTGTGGGGGTATGAGTCCAAAATCTGCAGGGTGGGCTAGCAGCCTGGAGACCAGGGAAGAAGTGCAGTCTGCTGGTAGAATTCCTTCTGGCTCAGGGGAAGCCAGTCTTTGTTTTGTTCAGACCTTCGATTAATTGGCTGAGGTGCACACATTATCTGCTTACTCAACATCCACTGTTTCAAACATTAATCTCACCCCAAGAAAAAACATCTTCACAGAAACATTCAGAATAATTTTTGATCAAATATCTGGGCACTGTGGCCCAACCACGTTGTCAGATAAAATTGACCATCACACCCACGGAGACCGATGTGGAACTTCTGACCTACAGAACCATAAGATAATACATCTGTGTTGTTTTAGGCCACTAAATCTGTGGTAATTTGTTATGACAGCAGTGAGAAACTAATACACTCACCTTTTATCCATTATACCTATTGTCATCTACTGTAATACTAGTCATTCCCTACTGAGGACGTGGTCATCTGTCTCTCAGTTTGGGTCAATTTCCCTACTTCCATCCCTGGGGATGGATTTCAATATTGTAGATTCCTGATCCGAACACACTCACAGCTCTGGGACCACCTCATCTCATATTCAAGTCTCTCAGCCCCTCCTTGAATCATTTCTTTCTCACCTCAGCCTCGGCTTCCTAGCTGATACTTGAACTACTATCTCACCAACATTATGACTTCTTTGCCAAACCAGGGTTCTTCTGGGCTAACACAGACCTGGGTAATATATCTTTCCCCACTCTCTGTTAAATATCTATAAAAATACATTAAAATTGACCCCCAAATCCTTTAGCAACAACTGTATAAGCTAAATATATGAACAAACTGTAAGTCAAAGAATGAGTGAAATTTCTATTAATTACATCATCAAAGGGAATGGATTGGGATGTGCATTCTGGAAGAGATGCCACATGGTATACATACTTAAATAAAACAAGACAGATGGCCCTCCCCAAGAGTTAAAGAAAGAGACTGACTCACACATTCAGTCTAGATTTAGGGCACACAAATTCTTCCTCCCCTTAACTTAGCAGTCTAAATCCATTGAGAATACCACTCACAGCATGCTACATGTCAGGAATTAGAGAAGATCTTGTATTCTCAGATGATCAGTCCCTACCTGTCTTACAGAGCTCTCAAATACGAAGATGACAAAAAAGAAGTCCAACTGAGAGTCTAAGAAAAATAGGCTGGCCCACAGGGAAGGAATGTTACCCTGACAACTCAGGAGAGAGGATAATTCTGTAACTGCTTTCTTTGAGAAATAGACACAAATGTTGAAGCCCTGTACTTAATTCCATCCAAAGTTTGAAGGGGACATGGCCTCTATGAAACCTAAGCAGATAATGGGCTGAGATAAAGGCAGAAATGCAAAGGGAGCTGGGGGGGGGCGGGGGCGGGCCGTGTGTGTGTGTGTGTGTGTGTGTGTGTGATAATTTCCCTCTTTCCTCAACCTCAGGGTCTGTCCTAGAGTTCTATGTAGTCAAATATCTGGTTTCCCCAGCTTGGACATGGACAATATCACTCATATGTACCCCTGGGTACATCAGGATAATTCTAATTTTCTACAGATTGTGTTAGCAAGAAGTCTTCCCCCAAACCTCCTTTCCTTAGATGAATCCGCAGAGTGACTTACCTGGGTTCAAGCATTTGTTCCTTCTGTAGGCCCCTGGAGGTAGAAAGAAGCCACATGTTTCTTCAGGACTAAAGAAATCCTCACTCATGGTCCAGAATGCTGGCTCCTGAGATAGGCTTCACCACTACTGCTTTGCTGCCACCGGACAGGGAAGGCCCCTTGTTGCTTGGCAAATTTCTTCTCATGCAGTAGGTTTCTGCTAACCTAATTAATGCCCCACTTGCTTCTTCCCCTCCCCCTCAAATTCTGCCTCAGGAGTGGGGGTACCATTCCCATTCATTCCTCATCATCTTCCTTTGTCATTCCAGCCGCCTCCAAGCGGCCCATTCCCCTCCACCCTCGAGTCTGGCCTAGGCTTCCACTTGTTCCAGAACAAACAGAATTTTGTCCCGGGGTAGAGGAAGAAATCATTATTCGCTCTTTCCAAATTCCTGGCCTTTAAAAAATACACAACCCCACAAACTTCCGAAGGATTAATCTCTTTTTTCAGTTGAATGACAATAGCAGCATTCATTCCCCTCAGCAAAAACACCATCCCCAATCCTAAGATATGGTCTGACTTCATGAGCCCATAAAGATTAGTGCAAAATAGTATGATAATAGTACATTTCCCAAAGTCTGAGTTATTCAGTCTTATCTATGGTTATTTGGCTAAATTTTCATCAACGTGGGGTTTTTTTGAATTAAAAAGATAAAAAATAAAGTAAGTATAAGGTGACTGAGCTCAGTGCCTGCATCTGGATTGTTCATGTCTAGAAAGATAACTTTGCCTTAAGGTTCAGTAAATTAAAAATAAACATAAGAATAAATAAACATGGGCTGTATGAGGAAAAGTCTGCATCCCCAGGGATAAGAAGCAATATTCTGAGGAGTTGGCAGATAAGCTTTGATATGAAAAAGATTCGCTTCAGTAGACAGAAGGAAATAGTTTGTGATATTTGCTTCCTGTTTTCAATGTGTTTAAAAAAAATACAGTTAGCTGTTAAAAAAGCTTATGAGAAGAGGCCATGTGAAAACCAGCTTGGTTTAATAAGCATTTATAGAGCCAAGACGTTTTTCTATTTCTTCACTGGCTCTCTTCAGTCTTGATTCCTGGATTTGTTTCTCTTTCCCACTTTTAAACGTTACTGGGTCCCAGGACTCAGTCGAAAACATATTTTCCCCTCTAAACTCACCTTGGTGATTTTATCTAGTCCCACGGCTTCAGTTGCCATCAAATGGGGTTCACTCCCAGATCTGTGTCACCCAGCCTGACCCTCGTCTCCAAGCTCCAGCTCACCTACCCAACTACATATGACCCATCTCCCACTAGATGTTGAATGAACATCTCAAACTTCCCATGTCCAGATTGAAACTGTTTCCTGCCCCTGCCTCCATCTTAACAAATGACGATTCTGTTCTTCCCATTGCTCAAGCCCTAAGCCTAGAAGGCACCTCCATTTCCTCACTTTCCCTCATCCCTCACACCTCACAAGACCTGTTGGTGCCATCAAAATATCTCCAGTCTGGCCACTTCAAGCCAACTACACTGGGACCACCCAAACCCGAGCCACATTATTTCTTCTTGGACTACGATAGCAAACTTTTCAATAATTCCCCTGCTTTCATGATCTCCTTTTTTACCATCCACTCTCCACACATCCAGCCTTAGTGATCTTTGCAAAAGGTAAATCAGACCATTTCCCTCCCTGAGGCTTCCCCTCACACCCAGCATGTGGTCTAAAGTCTTTTCTGTCATCTGCTGAGCCCGTCATCCTCTGGTCAAGGCTGGCCTCACCAATGGCATTTCCTACCACTCCCTCTTTTACTCACTTCTTTCGATGCTTGTGTTCTCTGCGTTTTCTGAAAACATCTACCTTGTTCCTGCCTGCCTCAGAACCCGCACCCTTGCTGTTTCCTTCGCCAGGAAAGCCCTCCCCACCTGCTTTTCAGATGGTTTCCTTCAGTGCTGCACCAACATCATGTCCTCAGAGCCTGTACGTGAAATACTTCATCTTCTTCCCTTGTCATCCTCCATCACTCCCCCCAGCTTCATATTTTTCTTCCTGTAACTTTATATGTGAGTTCACTTTTTTTAAGTTTATTTATTTTTGAGAGAGAGATAGAGAGAGGGAGAGAGAGAGACAGTGCACGAGTGGAGGAGGGACAGAGAGAGCGTAAGAGAGAGGATCCCCAGCAGAGCCCAATGCAGGGGCTTGAATTCACAAACTGTTGAGATCATGACCTGAACCGAAATCAAGAGTCGGTTGCTTAACCAACTGAGCCACCCAGGTGCCCCTACATGTGAGTTAACTTTTTCATCTTCTCTAGCATATGAATTCCATGACGTTAGGGACATTGTCTCTCTCACCTACTAGGGTGTTCCCAGAGCCTTGAACAGTACAGGTACATAGTAGGGGCTCAATAAATATTTGTTGAATGGATGAATGTACCACATATGAGGGACACAAAAACAAATAGAAATAGCATCGGTTCTCAAGGATCTTAAAGTAAAGAAAAAGACACCCAAATCTGTTACTCGTTAGAGTGAAAAAATAAAATTTTTATAGTGGAGGGACAAGTAGCACAGCCTGGGGGGGAGGAAAGTTTTTTTCTGGAAAACATGACACTGGAACTTGAAGGATGAGGAAAGAAGAAATTAAGGTCATTGCAGGTCAAGGAAACAACATAAGCAAAGGTGCGTAGGTGTCTGCAAAGAACAACATACAGGATTTCTCAGTAATTAAAGCAAAGTGTGAGACAAAAGATAGCAGGGTAGAAGTCACAGAGGCTGAAATTGGGTTTTGGATGGTTTCATCTCTTATGATAAAAAGCTGAAACCATCTCTTATAGAATATGGAAAGCTCTTGCAGGATTTAAAAAAGAAATTTTTTTTTAAATGTTTATTCATTGTTGAGAGACAGAGTGAGGCAGAGTGCAAGGGGGGGAGGGAGGCAGAGAGAGAGAGAGAGAGAGAGAGGGAGACACAGAATTCGAAGCAGGCTCCAGGGTCTGAGCTGTCAGGACAGAGCCCAATGCAGGGCTCAAACCCACAAACCACAAGATCATGACCTGAGCCAAAGTCGGACGCTTAACCGACTGAGTCACCCAGGCGCCCCAAAGCTCCTGTAGGATTTTAAGACAGATGGCAACATGGTCAGTTATGCATTTTAAATACATTATTCTGAGCATATGGAGGGGGATGTACAAACAAGCAACAATGCCAACACTCGACAATTGATGACATGGGGCAGGAGGATGAATAAGAAGGAGGGACAGAAGGTGAATTTCTGACTTTCAGTTTGATTCACTGGGGCCATAGCAGCACTATTTATTGAAATATAGCTTATACGAGTGTGAGGATTAAAAAGGAAAAGAGTTTAGTTTGGGACCTGTTAAATGTCAGTGCTCAGTGGGCCTCCAAATAGATTTGTTCCAAAGGCAGTTGTACATATAGGTCTGAGACTCAGGGGTCAGCTCAAGACCGTTCAGATATTTCTTAGCAGGTATTTCTTTATTGCGAGAGAACTCACTTGCATACCATTCACCCAGTTAAAGTCTGCAATTTAATGGCTTTTAGTATCTGCACTGAATTACGCAATCAGCAATCATCCCTACAATTTTAGGACATTTTATCACCTAACAAGAAACCTGTACCCTTTAGCAATCATTCTCCATTTTCTTCCAGCCCCTGCTCCCCACCCTTTAGCCCTAGGCAACCACTAATCCACTTTCTGTCTCTGTGTACTTGCCTCTTCTGCCACTTTCCGTATAAATGGAATCATGCAATATGCGGTCCTCTGTATCTGGCTTCTTTTATTTAGCATAATGTTTTCAGTACTTTTTGAACCAATGAAATGGAACACGGCTTAAGTACTTCGTTCCTTTTTGTTGATGACTATTATTCCATTGTATTGACATAACACATTTTGCTTATCCGGTTATCAGTTGATGGATGTTTACATTTGGGGATTATTATGAATCATGCTGCTATGAACATTCCAGTGCAAATGTTGGTGTGGACATGTGTTTTCATTTCTGTTGCCTATATACCCAGGAGTGGAATTGTTGAGTTCGTACGGGAACTCTGTGTTCAACTTTTTGAGGAAGTGCCATACTATTTTCCAAAGTGGCTACACCATTTTACACTCCCACCATCAATGTATGAGGATTCTTATTTCTCCATACCCTTGCTAACTCTTGTTATTATTTGTCTTTTTGACCATAGCCATCCTAATGGGTATAAGGTAGTATCCAAGTGTGGTTTTGATTTGCATTTCCCTGATGGTTAATGACATCTTTCCATGTGATTATTAACCATTTATATATCTTCTTCACAGTGATACTTTGCCCATTTTGAATTGGGTTCTCTCCCTTTTGGAGGGATATGAACTTTATTCACCCTCGTTAATTTATTTTAACGATATGATATCATTAATTTATTTTAACATATAATTAATTTAATGATATATATATATTTTTTAATGTTTTTATTTATTTTTGAAGGAGAGAGAGAGAGAGAGACAGAGCATGAGCAGGGGAGGAACAGAGAGAGAGGGAGACACAGAATTTGAAGCAGATTCCTGGCTCTAAGCTGTCAGCACAGAGCCCGATGCGGGGCTCAAACTCACGAACTGTGATATCATGACCTGAGCTGAAGTTGGACTCTTAACCAACCGAGCCACCCAGGTGCCCCCCCCTTTTTTTTTAATTTAATGATATTTTAATTGATATGATTTCTTCTTTGACCATTCAGTCATTTGTAAATGTGCCCCCAATCTGCAAATAGATTTCAGATTAAACTCGTCTTTTCTGTTGCTAACTTCTAATTGCGTTATGGTCAACAAAATGGTCTGTAGTGATGCCTGGCCTTTGGAATTTGTGAAGATGAGTTTATGACCTAGTTAGTATAGACTCAATTTTTGTAAATGTGCTATATAACCTTGAGAAGGATGTGTCCCTTATCAGATATGTGGTCATTCATATAGTTCTGAAAGGTATCTGTTCATAGATGAAATGAAAAGAGTAGTTATGACTGCTCAAGAAAGTCATGCACAGTAAGAAGTCCAGGGAAAAAAATGATGAGATCCAATGTGAAATAATACAGCCTAGGGAATGAGAAGAAAAAGAATTGTATAAAAATAATGAAGGAATATCCAGAGAAAGAGAAGAAAACATTCCAGGGAAGTCAGTTGTCAACACTATTGGATATAGCAGAGAAGCGTAGTAAGATGAAAATTGAAAATTGTAGATGGGAATGATCAGTTGGAAGCCACTGGTAACTCTGTCGGAGCAGCTCCAATGGCGTGGAGGGAACAGAAGGCAGGCTGTAATGGGCTGAGGGGATTGTGAGTGGTGAGGAAATGGTGCAGAAAGTAGAAACTTCACTTTCAAGAAGTTTGGCTAAAAAGAGATCAAAAGAAATCAGAGGGTGCTTAAAACGGAGATAAGTGTTGGGAGAAGCTTAAGTATGTTTATTCGATGAGGGCAAAAAGTTAATGGAGAGGGAGGTGTTGGACAGTAAAGAGATGTTATTTGTGGAACAACATCCCATTGCTGCACACATGATCAGTTGCAAAGATGGAGCTATTTGTCTTGAGCTGGGGGGAGACTCCTCTTCTCTGAAATGAAATGGAGAAGGTAAAGGTAAGTATTGAATTGGTCCGCATTTTTACTGAGGTTTACTGAGGTTTACAGTAGGTTTACTGAGACCTACAGAAACTCAATTCAGCCGTGGTAGCAATAACTAGTGTTATCAGTATCCAGTTCTCTTCCCTTCCAGGCTCATGGAAACCATACTTTCTAGTCTAGTCCCTTTGCAGTTCAGCAGGACCATATGTACCTTCTGCCTAATGACATATGAACAGAATAAATTAGTCACTTCCAGGCAGTGAAAAGCCCATGCAGGACTTTTAAAGTCTATTTCTCCCCGTGGTATTGTGATGGTGGAGGAATCCTCAAGCAAAGATGGTGAAGCCATAAGACTGAGGTAGCTTGGATTCCTGAGAGATCAAACAGAGTACATTGGTTCTGGAGCTACAATGCATTGTCAAGAGTGAGAAATACACCCTTATTGCATCAAGCCACTAATGTGTGAGTGGCATAATTACAACAGCATGATTTGTCTGTCCTGATTAAATCCTAGCCTAAGGAAAATTTAAAAATCTATCGGTGACCAAGGAAAAGTTGAGTAGCTTAGCTAGGGAAAGGGTAGAGATGGCAGCTAAGCAATTAGAATCAGTCATTCAAACTGACTTCAGCAGGGCAGAGATGCAGAAACCTTCAACAGGGGAGCCACTGCAAGAAGGACCAACAAGATGTTTAATAATGGTAATACACTCTGCCTCAGAAGATTTAGGAACTGTGCGTGTGAACGTGTTGGATGGGACATCCACAAGGGTATTGCAGGATGGTATCAGGACAGAGACAAAAGAAAGACTGAGCCAGATACCAATGTCCTCACTGCAAAGGGGAGAGTGATTGGGGGTTTGTGAGATCGTAGATAAGAAGGGATAAAAAGTAACCTTGTTGGGTGATAATAAACCTTAACAGATGAAGGGTTGTACACAAGGGTGAGAGAGTAATGGCTCAGAAGACCATTGTTGATCTAGAAAAAGGTAGTGCTCAACTCCAGACCCTGGAGAATGTGAGTATTAGAGAAACGGGGCTTTACAGGAAATGGTATTTCATTTAAGATTTCATTTAAGACAAGACTATGAAAGATACAGGAAAATATATTTGCCATAGATTGTAGATTGAAAGGGCAAAATTGAAACTAGAACAAAGCAGCCAACTGAAAATACGCTTTGGTGACAGTTAATAACAAACTTGACACTGTACAAAATTGCATCCTTGACAAAGAAGCAGACTTGAGAAACAATCCCAGAACACGCAGAAAATGAAAAGCCCTGAATATGAAAAAAGAAATCTAACCTTTGAATAATAGATGTTTCTAAAGAATGCTTACTGTTAATAACAAGCAAGACAATATATGTAAAACTCTTAGTGAGTGCTGGAAAAGTAGCAGACATTATTAATATTTTCATAAAAGAACACAGAACAAATGTACTGTCTTTTTACCTGCACAAAAGCCTAATCAAGCCCTAGCATGGCCAAATTGAGGCAGGTGACATTCAAGCAGAGGGGGAAGAAGACATCTCAGACAAAACAAGTAGCTAGTGAGGAATCTAAATGCCTACCTGAAGTTAATAAATTAAACCAAATTCCTTCTCAAACCCTTCCTATTATGACCTATGATAATATTTTCTCCACGTCTCCCTGTGTGCAGGCCACTATAACCAGAGACTATATACTTTTCACCCTTAGTTCTTTTTCTAACATCTAACATCAAGGTGATGTTAAAAAGAAAGCCATGAGTAATTTACCATGTTTTCACTGGTGCATTTGAGGATTGGGGTTTTAAAAAACTGTGAGAGTTGGCGCCTGGGTGGCTCAGTCGGTTAAGCGTCCGACTTCGGCTCAGGTCACGATCTCACTGTCCGTGGGTTCGAGCCCCGTGTCGGGCTCTGTGCTGACTGCTCAGAGCGTGGAGCCTGTTTCAGATTCTGTGTCTCCCTCTCTCTGACCCTCCCCCATTCATGCTCTGTCTATCTCTGTCTCAAAAATAAATAAAAATTAAAAAAAAAAAACAAACTGTGAGAGTGAGTTTCTTATCAATGACCATAACTTGATAATTAGTGGGTGATGAAAATTTTAAGCCAAAACAAAGTTTTATAGTTTTCAATAATAAAGCAATCTTTCCTTTTTAATATGATGAATAGTTAAATTGGTCTAAAATTTAAGACTTTAAGACTTTAAAATTCTTGTCTAAAAACACTTACTCACATGGAGATGAAATGGATAAGTTTGGTTCCTGGCAAAATTAATGAAAACAAATTAAGCCTAGATACATCTTAAATAAAATATTCAATGTCAACAGCAAAAAAAAAAAAAAAATAGTAAAAGTGTACAAATGATTGAATAAAAGAAAGAAGATTGCTTTTAAAGAAACAAAAGATTTAGTGGTTTTCATTACTCTATAATGTTTAGTATTTAAAAAGAGTAGAATGAAGTTATGGAATATTGTGGAGAAAATTACCCAAGAATTCTATACTCTTTCAATGTTATTTTATTATTTAAAATTTTTTTTAATGTTTATTGTATTTTTGAGAGACAGAGAGAGAGAGAGAGAGAGACAGAGCACGAGTGGGGGAGAGGCAGAGAGAGAGGGAGACACAGAATCCCAGGCAGGCTCCAGGCTCTGAGCTGTCACCACAGAGCCTAACGCGTGGCTTGAACTCATGAACTGTGAGATCATGACCTGAGCTGAAGTCGGACACTTACCCGACTGAGCCACCCAGGCCTCTCTTTCAATGTTATTTTAATTGTATGATGACAATAGAAAAATAGTCTCATGTATTTGAGTTCTTAGAAAATATGCCAAAAGTTGCCCTGCATGAAAAATTTACTAGCCACCTGATTTTTGACTGGATCGTGTAAAATACAAGGGATGTTATTCATAAAAGAATTTTGTTTTTGTTTAAATTATTAAATTTAATAATAAATTTCTCTTTAAATTATTCAGAGGCTTGAGTGTCTCCCCTACTGTGGGAAGAAAACTCAGGTGGGTCCATGTCATTTCCAGCAATGTTTAGGTAAGAAAATGTTATATAGTCACTTTAAGCTTCAAAAGTCACTCTCAACTCAAAAGTTGGACGTCCGGGCTGATAATTCAGACCTGACTTAAACTCTCCTGTTGCTCAAGTCCACTGCAGACTGAAAGCATCCAGTTAGGGAAGGGATACATACTCTTTCCTCATCTCGTGCTTCTATTCGTTCTTATCCATTTTACTAATAATGGGCTCCAAACCCCTTCGGAGATGATGCACAAGAAAGGGAGGAGAGATAAGAAGAGCAGGAAAGTTCTTCTAGGAATCTAGCTTAGCCACCTTCTCATTTGGCAGATGTTTAAAGGACTGCAACCAATAAGCACAGAGAAATAAATTAAAATAACTATAGTTCAGTGGTTACAAAAATCAAATGCCTTAGTCAAAATTGTTTTAGAAGGATCTCTTTTATCATTTTTGTAAATAAACCCAAGATTAACAACCCCAGATACGATTAATAAATTTGAGGAACGTGGGGGCCAATGGTAGGTAGGATAAACAAGGGATGAGTTTCCTATTTTCCTTGCTGTCCTACAGGACACACACTGGTCACCTATTCCACCATGTTGATTTCCCTGAACATGTGGGCCAGCTCACCATTTGCCGGACGGCAGTATGCTCTAACTGAGGTGAAACTTTTCAGGCAGCAGGTGACATTTTAAGTTTACTTACTAACTTGCCTTTTTTTCCTTTCTTAGGTCGCAGGTAGTCAAATAAAACTTTCCCACTTGTGTAAGGGATTCATAACATATCATGCACTGGTTGTAAGGACTCAAATTGATTTTTTGGGTGTGGGCTGAGAAAAGGACAGACTGCATAATTCGTTGGGTCTAATGCAAAATGAAAATGCAGGCCTCTTATTAAAAAAAAAAAAAAAAAAACAACTAAGAATTTCAAAGATGGTGACAATAAAGCATTAAACCAAATGCGGCGCCCTTCCGGGTGAGGGGTTCTGTGCAAAGCCAGCCGTGGTTGGGGATTACCAGTTGCATTGCAACATGGCTCATGTTTCTGCATTTTTAGTTAGAGGCCAAAATGACCTCAACTTCTAAGTCATAATCATTTAAATACTGTTTATTGGTTGAAAACTTTTATCAGTAACCATGGACAAAACCCTGAAGACTAGATTGAGGTTTGCAGAACTGAATATAATAACCTTACAGCTTTGACAATATAAATTGTGGCTGTCAGAAATGAAGCATGTAAGTGTAGGAGGGAGATAGCTTGGAGATAACCTCATTTCATAAAGCACGTGGTGGAGCTAACGTAACGAATTCAATGGCAGAGACTTAGGTGCAAAAAAGTTTTAATATTCCAGCAGAAGAATTAAAAATTGATGAAAAGATCAAACATTGAAAAGAGGAAGGATTATGGGGCGCCTGGGTGGCTCAGTCGGTTAAGCATCCGACTTTGGCTCAGGTCATGATCTCACAGTTTGTGAGTTTGAGCTCTATGTCAGGCACTGGGCTGACAGCTCACAGCCTGGAGCCTGCTTCGGATTCTGTGTCTCCCTCCTTCTCTGCCCCTCCCCCACTCACGCTCTTTTTCTCCTCCAAAAATAAATAAACATTTAAAAGTGTTTTAAATAAAAAAAAAAAGAAAAGGATTAGTACAAATAAACAAAAACTTGCCTTTTATATCAGACAGTAAAGAATTCCCTCTAAATTTGATAACAAATGATAAAAAGGAAGTTAGCTGGAGTTATGGGAATAACTGCCAAAAGATCTAAAAACAAATATAGTTAAAAGAGGTGTGTTTGTAGGGGGGCCGGTCAGTCAGTTAGGTGCTGAACTTCGGCTCAGGTCCTGATCTCGTGGTTCAGAGTTGGAGCCCTGCATTGGGCTTTCTGTCAGCACAGAGCCCACTTCAGATCATCTGTCCCCCTCTCTTTCTGCCCCTCTCCTGCTTGTGCGTGTGTATGCTTGTTCCCTCTCTCTCTCTCAAAAATAAATAAATATTAAAAAAAAAAAAAAGATGTGTCTTTGTAAATGCACAAATGAAATTGTCAATCAAGGTCTTCTATACTTCTGACGTTTTTAAACACGTACCTTATGGTTTAATAAAAACATAATAAAAACTTATCTAATGAAAGTAAGTTAATCTGAAAGGAATCTATGTCATAAATTTATTGAAGAAGATGGGTCTATGAAAACAGGTCGCATGTATTCCTTTATTTTGGTTCCCAGCACCTGCTGCTCATAGGGGCAGTGTGGTTTAAAGACATATGGCTGATGAGTGACAAAAGTTTATTTAAATTACTTATGCAAAGGCATACTCTATTACTGATTTTTAAAAAATCCAGTAATGTATACCTTGTAAAAGTAATCTAATGTAAAATGAGAAAGCTTAGAAACAAAAGCAGAAAAAGATACATCAGGATATGTAAGCATGAAAGAAATTTAGCCAAATCTTCAAGGAAAGATGGTGACATTGCCCTTCTCCTAAAATTAAAAAAAGAAAAGGAAGTTAAAATAATAGAGTGTTTTCTTTTTTGCTTACATGTAGGTTTTTTCTGTTACAATGATACTAGATTAAAATATTTAAAAAAGAATATCAAATATGCCATCAAAGCTAAAACCAAGAAATATTTTAACTTTTTATTGTAAACTTGAAGATGCTTTACAGATGCTTTCTGTATATAGGTTTGTTTCTAAGCTCTCCATTCTGTTTCACTGGTTTAGTTATCTTTCTATGCATCGATCCTACATTGTTTTAATTACAATTTGCAGGGATATCTGGTAGGATAAGTTCCCCTTCTTCACAATCTTCTTTCCTTCTCATTCTTTTTACTTTTGTTTTCCAAAATTGATGTGCTCTTTACTCTGTGCAAGTTCTATGAAAAAAATGTTTGGATGGCATTGAATTTATAGATTAACTCAGGAAGTCTTGGCATCCTTACAATGCTGAATCTCTCTATCCATGAACAGAGCAAAACGTCCCACTTAATTGAAGTCCTTTGCCTTTGATCAAATCTTTACCATTATCTCCATAAGGATCTTACTTATATCCTGAAAATAAATAAGAAAAACACAAACAACCCAATGAAAAATGGGCAGAGGCTATGAAGAAGCAATTAATATAAGTGGGAATCTTGTTGCCTGCAAACTTATGAGAAGACTCTCAACTTTGTTGGCAACCAGGAGTAATGCAAATGAAGTAAAAAAGATACCGTGTTGCACCATCTAATTGATAAACATTAAAGAGTTTGATACTATCAAGTGTTAGAAGTGATACTGAACCTTTCAACTCTATTGATGGATATATAAAATGGTATAACCACTGGTGAGTATAATCTAATCTAGTTAAAAGTGCTCATACATTGGTACCCAGTAATTCTAATTCTCTCTCTCAAGAAATTCCTGCACGATCTAAAAAATATTGTTATTATGAAAGAGTTTAGCAACTGTCTTTAGTAGAGGTAGTTTAAGTTTAACTAAGCTGTAGTTTAATTATATACTGGGAAGCTATTCAGCAGCTGATGTGAAAAAATCAGCTCTCCACTCAAAAACATAATGTTGGGGCGTCTGTGTGGCTCAGTTAAGTGTCTGACTTTGGCTAGGGTCAAGATTTCACAGTTCATGGGTTCAAGCCCTGCATTGGGCTCTGTGCTAACAGTTAAGAGTCTGGAGCCCGCCTCAGATTCTGTGTCTCCCTCTCTCTCTGCCCCTACCCTGCTCTTACTCTGTCTCTCTCTCTCTCTTTCAAAAATAAACAAACATTTAAAAATAAATAAAAAAATCATAATGTTGACTAATAAAAACAGGTTGAAAAGTGAAATACCATTTATATAGTTTTTATGAACACAAAATAATAGTATATATACGGTCTATGGGTAAACATATGAGTTACAAAAGAAAGAAAATTTGCATGGGGATGACAAAAACCAACTTTAGGATAGTAGTTATTCTGGTGGAGAAAGAAAGGAAAGAAAGGAGAAATGAGCTGGATTTTTTTTCTATAAAATTTCGTCTTGGAAAAAATAAAGCTAAAGAAAATATGGCAAAAATTATTATCTGTCAAATATGGGCAGTGATATATATTTGTCTGTTATAATATTTTCACAATTTTTTCTGTATGTTTGAATTATTTCATAATGTGTAACACATCTTAGATTTGGTGCTGATATAATACTAGATATTTAGATGTAGTAACACAGATTTTTAACCTAACCCCATTGTGCATATAAGTACAAAATACCTTTGAATTGTAAATAAGTATGAATATTTTCAAGAAAGCAGTTATGGTATAAATGAGGGCAAGATTGGGCTTCGATTTATTCAGAACTTTACCAATGTTTTTCCTCATTTTGGAATAACATTCATTATGGCAATGACCTTTGTGGCATTTGAATTACAATACAAAATACCTGTGTCGGTTCAAATTCGTAGCTGTTAGGTTCTACATATGGGTTCAAGCAAATCACTATTTCATTATGGCCTTCAGTATAGTCATTAACATATTGACTTTATACTGCATCATTATACTTTATTTATAGTATGTATAATAATCACAACTAGGTAGTGTTGATTATTAGAAAGTACTTTCATTTTGCCTGTAGAGGTTAGCAAGGCATTATATTTATTTTTAGAAGACTACATACGAAGGTGGATGTTATTGTCAGCATTTCCTTGAAGAATTGGGAAGGATGTCATAAAGGGTTGAGACATGCTGGCCTGGCCTTGTCCTTCACCTCACCTCGGATCTCCCCACTCACACACAGGCTTTTTGAGAAATTAAATCCATTAGAACAGAAGGAAGTCAGGGGCTGGCTTGGGGATATGGTGGGCGATGTGGATTCCCTGAGTCTGGGAAGATAGACAAGTGAGTTTCTGCAGTGCAGTGACAGAGACTTGCTCTCTGCTCTCACGCTTATGCAGCTCTTGAAGTAACAGAAATTGGGGGGAATGTGGATGCTTTGGAGAGGATGCTTCTGACAGCCGTTATAGCCTGTAGGGAGAAGCAAAGTCCAGCAGAGGGAGCCACCATGGTGACTAAGCACTGATGATTGGGCAATATAACAAAAGGGCACTGAGAGGCAATTTAAATTTATTTGGGGGAAAAAAAAAAAAGAAGAAAATGTGATGAAATTGATGAAATTGATTCTATTCGTTGGAGAGTAATGAAAGAAAACTTTCACATGCTATGGGAGAACAGAAAAAAAATTTAGTATTGACTGGCACTATGTCCCTCTGTAATCCTGGCTGCAGCATTATCTTTTTCCCTAGGGCCATCCTTGGTCATTTTTGTGGCCAGCAATCACTCTTTCTGTTCAAATTCTTATTCTATCTCCTCTCTTCATCCCATTCTTAGTGTACACAAATATCTGTCTTTTTTGCCCACAGACAGAATCTGAAAAGTTCTTGTTCTTTATCAAGCAGTAATAATTAAAATTTGTGTCTATCTCTTTTGCTACCATTCCAGAGTACTTCTGAAGATCACCTTGCATAAATTAAAAGGTTCTTGAAAGGCCTTCTCTCATTAAAAGTTACTTTACTCCAGAAACAATTTACCCCAGGATGAAATAATTTATCCACTAGAATGAAAATTGCTACAAATTTTTGGGAAGTGTAATTTACAGAGTGTAAAAGAAAACCATTTGGAGGGGTACCTGGGTGGCTCAGTCGGTTAGGCCTCTGACTTCGGCTCGGGTCATGATCTCGTAGTGTGTGAGTTTGAGCCCTGTGTTGGGCTCTGTGCTGACAGCTCAGAGCCTGGAGCCTGCTTCAGATTCTGTGTCTCCCTCTCTCTCTGCCCCTCCACTGTTAGCACTCGGTCTCTCTTTGTCTCTTGAAAATAAACATTAAAAATTGTTGAAAAAAAAGAAAACCATTTGGAGAAATAGACCAGATTTCTGTATGAAGAGGGTCTATATTTTAAGAATGTCAATTCTTCCTAAATTGTTGTCTACACCAAAATAAGTTTCAGATGAATCAAATGTTAAATATTTTAAAAATCTATAAAAAGCTATAAAAAATTATAATTAATCTGGATAGCAATGCTACCTCTGAGAGGTACAACACATTCTAATATTTAAAAAAAGAAAGTTAACATCATTGTGTTTAATAAAAAGCAAAAAAGTCGGTTACAAAATTTATAGCGATTATGATAATGTAGGCCTACATCTTAATTTATTTTTTTTTTGAAATTTTTTTTTTTTTTTCAACGTTTTTTATTTATTTTTTGGGACAGAGAGAGACAGAGCATGAACGGGGGAGGGGCAGAGAGAGAGGGAGACACAGAATCGGAAACAGGCTCCAGGCTCCGAGCCATCAGCCCAGAGCCTGACGCGGGGCTCGAACTCACGGACCGCGAGATCGTGACCTGGCTGAAGTCGGACGCTTAACCGACTGCGCCACCCAGGCGCCCCGGCCTACATCTTAATTTAATGACGGAGTCCTATAAATGTAAACAAAGCAGAAAGTATTTAATGTATAAAAGAACAAAACTCTGGACAATTAACTAAAGAAGAAATACCACTAGTTGATAATTACAGAAAAAGTGTTCACACTCTAATAATCAAATGCATTTAGATTAAAAAAAATGTTTTAATGTTTATTATTTTTGAAAGAGACACAGAGCATGAGCAGTGGAGGAACAGAGAGAGAGGAAGACACAGAATCTGAAGCAGGCTCCAAGCTCTGAGCTGTCAGCACAGAACCCGAAACAGGGCTTGAACTCATGAACCTCGAGATGATGAAGAGGTCAGACGCTTAACGAACAGAGCCATCCAGGCACCCCTAGATTTTTTGTAAAGAAGATCATTTTTACTTACAATCTATTAAAAAAAATTAAAATTATATAACAACATACTGATGAGTGAAATATCACTGCTATACATCAATGAGTTATATAACTTTTAACAATTATTCATAAAAGTCTTTAAAACAGTTCACACATTTCAGCTTAATGATTCTGTGTGTGTGTGTGTGTGTGTGAGGGAATTTATGCCAAAGAAATAATCCTAAAATTTTCATACAAATTTATTACTTGTAGCATTAATTATAAGATCAAAATTTTGGAAAAAATCTTCTTATCCAACAGTTGGGTAAACTCACTGCATGGAGTTATGTAGTTACTGTTATGTAGTTATTTTTAAATGACATTTAAAGTAATTCTATAACAACATGGAAATGCTTAGAAGAGTAAACAAAAGGCAGTATTGGTCAATAAAAATATTTAAATTTGTCTAAATTAATTGTTAATTAGGGAAACAAACATTTAAACCCAATGACATATTACTATGTACGCAGCAGATTGGCTAAAATTAAAGAGACCAAAAATACCAAACATGCATGAGAATATGGCATAAGAACCCTCACGCATGGCTTATGAAAGCATAAACTGGACCTGCCTAACACTATCTAATGAAGTTGAAGATATGCATACCCAATGATCATATAATTCCATTCATAGGTATGGAACCCAGGGAAAATCCTACCCATGAGCACCAGGGTACAAGAATGTACAAGAATGCTCACAGCGGCAGTAATGGCAATAGCCTGAAACTAGAAATTTCCAATACCCAGTAGGATGGATAAATTGTGAATTTCTTGCGCAGTGAGACCGAACACAATAAAATGAACAAAAGACAGCTAAACATCACAACATAGCTTATTTTCACAAACATAATGTTGAATGAAAGAAGCAAGTCATAGAAGAATATGTGTTTATTATTTCATCTATATAAAGTTCAAAAAAATGAAACTATCTTGTTTAGAGATATATAAAAAGGTAGCAAAACTCTAAAGAAACGCATATTAGGTTCCTCTGGCAATGGGGAAAGACAGCAGGAAAGTGGAGGTCTTCTCTGGCTCTGGGAGGTGTTTCATTTCTTGACTGGAATATGACTCTGTGGGTGATGGCTTTACAATATTTTAAAAAACTATACATACATATCTTTATATATTATGTAATGCATGTTTTATGTTACGGGTTGAATCTTAGCCCCACTTCCCCAAAAGAAGATAAAGTAAAACTTGGATTGTAAGTAACTTGTTCTGTGAGTGTTCTGCAAGATGAGCAAACATTTCTAATAAATTTTAACTTGATAAACGAGTGATGTCTTGTAATATGAGTAGTACATGACGCCTAACATCACATGATCACAACCAAGCCAATGGTTCTTGAAATTTACTTTGATACATGACTGCTTTGGATTACAAGCATGTTTCTGGAACCAATTATGCTTGCAAACCAAGGTTTCACTGTATGTTGAAGTGCTAATCCCCAGTACTTCAGCATGTGATCTTGTTTGGAAATAGGGTTGTTGCAGATGTAATTAGCTGAGTAGGAGCAGGATGTGCCTCTACCACAGTATGACTGGCGTCCTTATAAGAAGATAGCCATGTGAAAACGCAGAGACAGACACAAGGCCATGGGAAGATGAAGACAGACGTTGGAGTGATACACCTATAAACCAAGAACACCAAGGATTGCCAGCCATCCCCAGAAGCTAGGAGAGGCACGACCCAGAGTCTCCCTTAAAGCCCTCACGAGGAACCAACCTTGCCGACACCTTAATTTCAGATTTCCCGTCTCAAGAACTGTGAATAAATTTCCATTGTTTAAGCAACCTAGTTTGTGGCACTTTGTTATTACGGCAGTGCTAGGCAACTAACACATTGTATTTGCTTTCTTTCTTCTTTTTTTTAATGTGTATTTATTTATTTTTGAAAGAAAGAGAGAGAGAGAGCACAAGCGGGGAAGGGGCAGAGAGAGAGAGGAAGACACAGAAACTGAAGCAGGTTCCAGGCTCTCAGCTGTCAGCGCAGAACCCACCGCAAGGCTCGAACTCACGAACCATGAGATCATTACCTGAGCTGAAGTCGGATGCTCAGTCTACTGAGCCTCGCAAGGGCCCCTACATTGTATTTTTACATTAAGAATATTTTTAAAAAGGTTCCAAGAATTTATATTTATGGTGTCTAATTTCTTGAATAAATCACAAAATCTAAAATAAAAAAGAAATCATCCTACTTTATATATTCTCTGGAAAAGTTACACTCAAAGATACAATTCAAATATAAAAATAAAGATCGCCTATTCAGAAAAGAAAACTATGCAGCACATCTAGTTGTACCAACAGGTCAAGGATCAATTGTAAATGTCCAAGTACATTAAAAAATAAAGGATGTGGTTTGTTCCAAGTTGGCCTGTAAAAATTTCATTCTGACCCTTTGATTCCTTTCCTTACTGGAAATTCTCCAGTGTCTGAAGTGACCCCACATTTGGCTTTTGGGAAGACATTCTTATTCACTCCATTTCCCTACAGAGCAGAGAAGGGCTGACCTGGAAAGACACCTGACCCAGAATTTCTCAGGGGTGGAATACTGATGAACGCAGATGACTCTGTAAGAGACCGTCTTTGGTTAGAATTCTGCTTTCTGCAAGTTGGGAGTACAGGTAGCCTCGGAGTTTATAGAACAATGTGCTTTCAGAAACCTCACCGGGGGGTTGATTTTGTATAGGATACTGAGCATGTTTGTGGGAGTATTGCCTTTCTCAAGCAGTTTCCATGTGACCAGAGGATGCCATAAAAAAAGGCATAAAGGAGCAATCCATGAAAAACCAATTTTTAAAAAATTAACAAAATACAATGTGATTTCTCCACTACTTTCAAGTTTTCAAATACCAAAAGAGAGCAATGCACAGAAAAGACTTCTAGAAAAATGAGGTAGAATAGTACAGTAGTAAGAGATTTCAGAGCCAGGCTGTCTGCTTTCAAACCTCCGTTCTACTGCTTCTTAGCTTGAGGGAATTATTAGCCTCTCTAAGTACAAATTTCTTCATCTGTAAAAATAGGATAAAAATTGCCCCTATTGTAAAGGGTTGCTAAAAAGATTCGATAAGGCACTATATGGAAAACATTTAGCTCAGAATGCTGCACATGGTAAGTACATAGTAAATCTTAGCTGCTGAAATAATAATAATAATAGTAGTAATCGTAATAATAATACCTTTCCAGATTTGTACTTGAAGTAGCTATAAAAATTTCCAGTAGAATTGATTATAGAGTAGGCCCCCAGGGGTCATCGCGTTCACTCCATTAAATTAGGCAAGGAAGAAAATTTCAGGCTCTTAAGTTGACCATTTTAGTACTTAACATTCTCTATCAGAAAAATAAAATTCACCTCACTTTCCTGGTGTGTTGGATAAGTGGGTTTGGTTAAATAATTTCTGTGGGACGTTCCAAATACTGCAAATTTGTATTTGTAACAGCCATTATCAACCATAAATCAAATATGTCTTGAAGTCACTGTCTTTCTTTCAATGAGTATTTCTATTATACTGGCTTCTACCCCTTTCCAAGCAAAATATGACCTTTTAGGCTAGTTTGGTGGTCAGTGTTTGTGCTTTTTGTTTTTCTCCAGTGTACCCCAAGGGGGCCTTGCACTTGAGTGGCTCTGGTACCTGCTGTTTTCAGTCAGAGCTGGGCAAGTTCCACAACACTAAAGTTTGCTTGGACCAAACTTTCAGGTTTCCCAGCTTTGAAAAAGAAGAACAGGATTTTGTGAAATATGCAAAGAAATTGATGATTTTTAAAACCAACTGTCTGAGCTTCAAAGGTTGCAATATAAACTTTCTTTTCAATGATATTTGCTACCTTATCGATAAAAGCTATTTAGTTATAGGAATCACTCTGTATTTCCCCATCCATCTGGGGTAAGAATTACCCCCAGCTTTTCTGCAGACATCCTCCCTTCTCTCCCTACCCCTACCCAACCCCGGTACATTTGCTGATTGTCCAGAAGATGGCACTGTTGTTTCAAACGCCTGGTTTCCCAGGAGACCAAGTTACCCTGGAAAGAACTGATCCCGTAAGGCAATCAGAGGTTGAAAGGGAGGCGGTGAGAAAAGTCTCTTGAACTTGGGAAATAATGGCAAAATATGTTTGCGAAATTGTCTTCCTCAATCTCCCTTTCTAGGGGCCAACGTGAACATGAAGACGAACAACCAGGATGAGGAGACGCCCTTGCACACAGCTGCCCACTTCGGCCTCCCTGAGCTGGTGGCCTTCTACGTGGAGCACGGTGCCATCGTGGACAGTGTGAACGCCCACATGGAGACCCCGCTGGCTATCGCCACCTACTGGGCCCTCCGCTTTAAAGAGCAGGAGTACAGCAGGGACCACCACCTCATCTGCCGCATGCTGCTGGACTACAAAGCTGAGGTCAATGCCAGGGATGACGACTTCAAATCTCCCCTGCACAAGGCAGCCTGGAACTGTGACCACGTGCTCATGCACATGATGCTGGAGGCTGGTGCGGAAGCCAATCTCATGGATATCAATGGCTGTGCTGCCATTCAGTATGTGCTGAAGGTCACCTCTGTGCGCCCAGCTGCCCAGCCTGAGATCTGCTACCAACTGCTGTTGAACCATGGGGCTGCTCGAATATACCCTCCACAGTTCCACAAGGTGAGGTTATGTCTAAAGATGCCAAGTATAGAACAGGGTAGTCAGCAGGGTTCCCAGAGACTTCAAGGATGGCTTGGTCTCAACTCTTCTGGTGACTCAAGCTTATTTGAGGCTTGAATCTCTGGGCTAATTCCAACTGTCCTCACATTTGCACACACAACCCTGGCTACTTTGTCGTGGTCCAAGTTTGTTTGAAATCTGGGGCTGAGAGCTAAGAATGAGAACGAGAGTGGCAGATAATTTTCCATGTCTTGGGTGAGCACCAGTGAACTGGGAGCAGCTTCTGCCAGGACTGAATTGAGAGAGATAAGAAGGTCACTTTAAGGCTACTGGAGAGGTCAGTAGTGTTACACAGGCAAATACTCGCCGTCTTTTAAGCAGAATATATTTTAAATTACACATGGAATTGTTCCTGCTTTAAATTTTTATCTCTGCATTGTCTCTAGTAACTCATCCATTCTAGAGAAGCCAAGCTATTCATGCCAGGAATAAAGAAGCATAGACTTTGGGGTCAAGCAAACTGAGGTCTTGCCACTTACCTAAGAATTTGACTCTGAATACATTACTAAACCTCCTGAGCTTCAAATGCCTCCCCTGTGAAATGGGTACACTCTGCCCTTATGGCTTGGCAAGAATATGCAGAGTCGGTCCTACATTTGAAGGCAATTAATCTTACTGGTAGCACACAGGTATTTTCAGAGCCCAGGGGATGGTGCAAACCTTTCTTTACTCTTTCTCTGGAGTCACTGACAGTCTTTGCAGTCTCTGCCCCAACCCAGTCCCACATCTGTGAGTACCACTTCTTTGGTCTATGTCCATCTTCTTTACCCACACACACTTCATTAGGCTGGCCATCTTCACAGTGCAACTTCCAGAAGACATACAAGTGATCTCTTTCAAATACAGCTCACTCCATGAAACATAATTTTCTGTGTATATATGTTCTAAGGCCACCTTCTTTCTATAGAAGAGGATGGAGAGGGACTAAGGGCATGGAGCTTCCAGAGAAACGTAACTACCTCATTTAATTGTGAATAATAATAGCTTTCTCGGGGCACCTGGATGGCTCAGTCAGTAAAGTGCCCGACTCTTGGTTTCAGCTCAAGTCATGATCTCGTGGTTCATGACTTTAAGCCCTACACTGGGCTCCGTGCTGATGATGCGGAGCCTGCTTGTGATTCTCTTTCTCTCTCTCTCTGCCCTTCTCCTGCTCGCTCTGTTTCTTTTAAAGTAAATCAATAAAGTCAGACAATTTTAAAAAAAGAATAACCTTCTCATAAGTTTGTTTTGAGAATTAAATGATAATATTTTAGGAGTGTTGGCATTGTGCCAGGGCTGTGGTAACCATTGAAGAAGTGATGGCAATCCCTTTGCTATTATTACATATTTCTTGATCAGTAGAATCAGTGCTCTGGGCCTGGTTTACCCACAGGGTCCTTTCCAACCAGGAGAGACAACGTGTGAGACTGTCCAGACGCGAACTATTGAGTTTTAGTCTGAGACTCACTGCTGGTTGACTGTGGATGAAACAGGTCTCTGCAAAAGTAACTAGAATACCCTCTCCTCATTCCCCGTTGAGAGCCAGATTAAGGAGAACGGGCCTTCCCATGGAGCTTCTGTTCTCCAGCAAGAAGTCTTTCCTGCAAATGTGAAGAATGTCCCTTTCTTTTCACAAAGGCACTCCTCTGAGAGGTGACAGTGAAGAAGGTTAGACGCAGAGGCTTAGTGATGAGTCCTGGCTTGGCCATTTACTTGCCGTGTGATGTTTGAACAAGTCGTTGATCTCTCAGATCTCAATTTCCTCATCTAAAAAATGAAGGTAAAAATATCAACTTTTCAAAAATGTCTCAGGAGTAAGTGAGTAAGATATGTTAACCATCCAGCCCAGTAGTGGTGCTCAATAAAATGGTTTCCTTTCATACTCCTCCTCTCAAAACACACACTGGGTCTATTATGGGAGTCCCTCCTGCCAGCCTAACTTTGGTGGCTCTACCAGCCTGTAAAATAGGTGTATGATTATGTGTTCCAAGGACACTATCCAGAGTTAGTGTGTTCTTAGTTGTGTTTTGCTTCTCTGAGTTCCTCTGGTTTAGCCATATGCTAAAGAGATTTAGGATAGAATTGGCTACCGGTTGATGGCTTGTATTATAAACATTTTTGTTGCTACCCAACAGACAGTGTGAGAGCACTGGCCCCCTTCCAAAGGAAAACTAAAGAAAAACTATTCAATTTACTATGCAGATGCTTCAAAGTGATTTAGCACAACTACTCCACAGCCCGACTTTCCAAAGAGAGAGTCATCTTTACGACAAGTAAATGACTGACTCATTTATCCAGAAGATAAAGTGATTTGTTCTCATGTGGATGGGGAATTCAGTTTCCTTATTTACAAGGAACAAGGTCAGAGCTGAAGATGCTGTCTTCCAAATACAAAGCAAATTTGTAGAGGGTGTATTTCACTGAAAGCCAATGTATAAATTACATAAGGGAAAAAAAAAGAATTATAGGGTCCGCAATTGCTTTCCAGGGTACAAAAGGACATTTGATTTTTTTTTTCTCAAAGCATAATTCAGAAGGAAGTGACACCCCAGGGAGCCAAGATTGGGTTTTCTTGTAGGGCAAGAAAGACATTTTTCTAGGGGAGGGAAATGTACATGAGGGTTTGGGAGAAGGAAGGATGATTTCTGCCGTTGAACAATGCTGCAAATGAAGCCCAGAATACAAGAAAGTTTTTTGATCATTAAGTACTTTTCTGCACAGATATATCAACATAAAAGGGCAGAGGTAGTCTTAAGAGTTTCTCTGCTGACGTGGCTTACAGAGGCGGCACTTGTAGGGGAAGGGTGGCAGGGAGATTTATCTTGAATCTGTTTTTTAATCTATGCTTTCAGGGGTCAGATGATGAGGGGAAGTATCCAAAGGTGTCTCCAGTTGCCACCAGCGTGGGAAGAAATTGTTGTCCAGTTGTTCCTCAGTGAAGAAAGAATAGAGATCCCAGAGACAGAAAGTGAAATTCATTGGGCATCTTCTGTTTTCCAGGCTGACAAAGAAGGAGCAGAATCTTCTCCCTTTGGGTCCACAATAGTCCTTTCTCATTTGATGGTCAAGGTTCCTGGGAATCAGTGTATTGTGATGACTTGGGGATTGCTGTCTCTTAAGGATCTTTATCATTGTTGTTGCCTAGTGTAATAATTATTGAAGCCTGAAGACAGTGTGTCCAACTGTCTTAGTTCTGGAAGAATCCTGATGTGCCAGTGAAGAGAGCTGGGAGGCTGTCAGGCTCCTCAGAGGAGCATTTCCTGCTGTGAGAACCATCTTCTGTCAGCAGAAAACTTAGTGGTCAGTGTCAGCAAAACCTAATGACAGCAGTGGGAGCTTTGGACTTCGTGCATTGAAAGACTGCAGGTTAAGAACTACTTGATTCTTTTTTTTAGCCTCATGAAAGGTGGCAAGTTATCTCTCTGTGATATATGGGAGTATACCAGGCGCAAATTGAGGCACCAGGTGTGTGAATTAGGCTCCTGAACTATGAATGGATGGTGTTCTTGTAGCCATAACTTAGTTGGAACTTTTTCTGAATAGGGGCTATGAATGGTGTTGCCGAATAAAATACAGAATGCTCAGTTAAATATGAATTTTAGATATATAATAAGTCATCTTTAATATAAACATGTCCCATGCAATGTTTGGGACATGGCTACACTGAAAATTCTGTGCTGTCTATCTGAAATTCAAATTTAACCTGGCAGTCTGTATTTGTTAAATTTGCAAACCCTAGTTGGGAAGTAGGTAATGTGTTGCAAGATGTTGGTCATCTGTGATGAAGGTGCTGGCAGAAGGGGAAAGTAAGGAATATCTGGAGACAAATTACCTGTGTTGGGTATGTGAGCATTTTGTCTTTAAATGTAACCAGTGCGGCTTCCTTGTAGAGTGAATGCACCCAGGGAATTAATGCAGAGCAGAGGCCAGTTTTCGGAGTGAACCCTGAAACTATGTGCTAAACCTCATTACAAGCTTTCTCATTTCTCCATACTTTTATAGCTTTTTGTTTTTATAATTCCAGTATAAATATATTTTTGATTCAAGCCTTGGATTAATTTCAGCTATCATCCTTGTACTAGTAACTCTGACATTTAAATCTGTATTTTGGATTATCAATTGATTACCAATGTACTTCTCACCACATATCATCCTTTCAGAAAGGATTTGTCTGGAGGTTTTTAGAAAAGGATGTCTATGGAGTTCCGGATAGTTGCTATTTTTATGTTAGCAGCAACATCTTTACATTTAAAAGAGAATTAGTTTGAAGTTTCAACAAAATTCAGCCTAACATAATTATGGTAAAGACTGTTTCTTGTGTCAAAATATCTGTGCAATGAGATTTGTGTCCTTAAACTATTAATTTCACTGGCCATTACCTAAGAAGTAAAATAAAGTAATCAGAATATATTTGGAAGAACACTAAACTCAGATTAAGACCTGAGATTAAGTTCTCATGCTTCCTTTTACTATGTGCCTCTCTGGTTTCAATTTTTTCCTCTCCAAATTGGGGGTGTGGGTGTTGAATAACCTTTAGGGTCTCTTGGGACTGTAGCATTCTATGACACTGCGTGAGTAGTTTATAACGAGTGTACAAATTAATTTGTCAGCCTCAGATTCTGTCGGTCTCTTTCACCTGGAACTACCCATCTGCATTCCTCATCCCAGCTGTAGAGAAAAGAGCAGCCACATTTGCCTCATTTTCTAAGACCAAGGTGCTGAAAAATTACTACCCTAACAGCCAAGGACCGAGATGGAAGTTCTTCTAGCTACACTTTTTGTAAACACAAAAAATGATGACTTTTCAGAGGTCCTTTAGCAATGGCTCTCTGGCTTCAACCCACCTCCTTACTCCCTATGGGTTGATGATACAGGATTGCTCTTTATTTGTTTAGGCACAGCTGAAAAAGTCATGGTCAGCAGCTCAGTTTTGGGCACTCTGCCCAGAATATGTATGTGAGTGGTTCCTATGCATTAAGCAAGTATTTATGTTGTGTTCATTTGGACCCAGCCACTTTGACTGATTTAGAGCTTCAGTAGATACAGTTAGTCTGTCATGGCTTATAACCGTGTTTCTTAAATATGAGACAACTAAAAGCAACTGAATGCTGGAATTGCTTCACCGTGGCTTATGAGGGCTAACAACTTATCAGGAATTGTGTGAGCTGATTGTTAAGTGCAGCCATTATTAAAAATTAAATAAAATAAACTTACAACAAGTAAAGTATACTAAAAACAAAGATCATAGGTATTTGAAACACATTATTTCCCAATTATTTTCTTTATATTTCTTAAAAATTTTTTTTAATGTTTATTTATTTTTAAGAGAGAGACAGAGCACAAGGAGGGGAGGGGCAGAGAGAGGGAGACACAGAAGGGAGAAGTTGGATGTTTAACCAACTGAGCCACCCAGGTGCACATCTTTATATTTCTTAATCACTTTATATATCAATGCTCTTGATGTTACATGCATCCATTATACCTGTTTAGTGGAAATATTATATTATGTAATGATTTGTTACTGCACATTTCTTACCAACCATACATTCAGTGACCTCAGGTTGGTAGCTGTGAATAGACCGTGATGGGAGTATTTACACCACAGAAATCAGCAAATGCTACTGACCAGACCTTGATTTGTTACTTTGTTGATGTCTAGACCTAAGAAATTAATGGGGTGAATGTTACTAATACAGACTAAATTTAAATGTGTGGGGGCTCCTGTGTGGCTCAGTTGGTTAAGTGCCTGACTCTTGATTTGGGCTCAGGTCATGATCTCATGGTCATGGGATCAAACTCTGTGCTATCAGCATGGAGCCTGCTTGGGATTCTCTCTCCCTGTCTCTCTGCCTGTCTCTTGTGCGTGCACTTTCTCTCTCTCAAAATAAATAAATAAACATCTTTTTAAAAAAGTGGGTAGCACCAAAAAGTGAGGAAGTATGATTCCAGTATTTGAAAACATTTATATATTTCAACAAAAAATTACTCATGTCATTGATGAATGAGTGAAGTTCCAATATTGTCTTCATTGCCTCACATTTGTGGAACAATTACTCTTCCGTGTAATAAAAATATCAGCCAACATTCACATAAGAACTACATGTGTTATTCAAAGGCAGACATAGATTTTGGCTATGAATGCAATTCAGTATCCGTACAAAATCGATACAAAATCCGTGAAAGCATTCTGTGGGAACCAATCAGCTCTACAGAATTGAAAATAAAGAGTATTGGACATTTTATTATTTATAAATTGTGGGCCGCACATTATATTGGTAAAAATTTAGAATGCATTTATGTACATATAAATATACACAGGTTTTTTTTCCTCAGAAAGCCTGTAATTGAACATTTTTTTGCATACCACTGACTCAAACCTCTATTTCAATAAATCTTCCTTATTCCTTCTTGAGACCTTCTGGTTGGCCTGTTTGCTGGGGCTGACACAGTCCTCTGCTGAGGCCATGCCTCCTGATTTGAAACTGTGTTTCAATAAGTTCTTAAAAATCTTTCTTTCCTAGAATCCCCACTCTGATGACTCTGCTTCATCTCACCATATTTTGTTGTTCCTGATTCCCATTGGGTCTTGACCATTGGAGCTGGGTTTTGATTTGTTACAATAGAAAAGAACTGCCATCTCCTTGGTCCCATGTGTTTGTAAGGGAAGTTCTGCTAAAATAACCCTCCCCACCCCAAACCTCTGTCTCCAACCTTATCACTTTCCACTTAACCTACTGATAAGTTGGGAGGAAGAATGAACTTGCTTGATTAACTGTGGGCCTAGAGAATACCTGAATTCTTGGTTCTTCCTTGTGGTAAGCTTCTAGGAACACCCTCTTTACATCAGGCAAAGGCCTGTAGTTTGGTGATGCAAATTTATATTCGGGGTGTAGTGTAAGGAAGCTTGATGTGGCCCCATAATTCAAGATATTATATGTAATCAGTTGTATTAATAATAAAAACGACATTCTGATCTTGGATTGTCACCTTCATCTTATTTTTTAGTAGGTTCTAAAGTCAGGAGGGAAAGTTATTTATGGGGTCTCTAAAACCATGTATGTTATGGCACCAAGGTCTTGAAGATGAGAATAGATCTGCCCTAGTTACAGCTGTGTATCCATCCTCTGTCTCTCACAAGCTGATTCCTCCCTGTTTGAATCCACCCAACTCTTAGTAAACTGGCTTTCTAATCAGATCTTGTGGTATCTAATCTGTCTTCATCTCTCTGATCCTCATGGCTTTGGTGATAATCCAGCTTCCAAAGCTCTCCTAGCTTGATGTCTTTCACTCTGACAGGTCCCGTTTTCTTTTGACCTTTGGAGTCACACAGACCTGAGTTTGAATCCTAGCTCTGTCATTGATGAGCTAAATAACCTTGAGTTTAAATTTTCTTAGATTCTAAATCTGTAAAATGGGTATAAGAGTAGAGCTAATCTCATAAAGTTGTTTGAAGATTGTGCAAGGTAAATATGCAAAGATTTGACATAGTCCCTGACAAATAATAAGTACTCAAAAAATGATAACTATAACTTTTTTCCTTCTCCCTCTCTCTTGCCTATTAGGATTCCTCAAACTTTAGACCACGGTCGTCTACCATTTGCATTCATTCCCATTTAGAGCATTATTGAGCCACTTGGCTTTAGCCAGCACATTCTTTAATGATGTACAAATCTCCACCTCCTTCTTGGCCTTTTCGGTGGAGTGCTATCATGCACATTTTTGACTGACATTAAGACATTGCATATGACATATCCTCCTGTCTGGGACCTGACAACTGTCCAATTAGTATACCCTTCCAACTTGTTCAGTTCTGTCAGTGGCACCCCCATATGTCCTTGTTCTCCGTCTTGAAAGTTGCATTCTTTACTCCCCATGTCTGAGTAGTCATTAAGCCCTACTATTCTTTCTCAGAGCTTCAGTTACCATCCATTCTCAGGACTGACAGTGAAGCTAGCTGAGAAGCCATTTGATACACCCCCATTCAGCCTCTTCACTGTTCTCTGACCTTCATATCCTTGTTTTCTCCTTTGTGCTTTTGCTCATGATACCCAAGGGACACTTGATGATCTTTAAGTTAGTCTTTTATTATTTACTGGCTTACATTGCTCTCTCTTTGAAAAATGTGTATCTTTTCTCTTCAACTAGGCCGTAAACTCCTTGAAGACAAAAAACAGGTCATAAACTTCTCGGAATTACTGTCATACTGCTAAACACAGCGCTCAATAAAGGCCTCCTAATGGAATGAATTGATTGAATATAACCCTTTCTTGTTAAGAAAATGTAATAGCCTCCTATGGCCTGTGAAGTCAGTCCCAAGCTCATCAGACTGGCAGTGCAGGTGCACTGTCAGCTGGTTCCATCTTACCTGCTCTGAACATCAGCACTTTCCTGACATGGGCCCTCCATTCCGGTGACCACACTCACACACACACACACACACACACACACACACGGCATTAGAATGATAATCTTTCTGTCTCACTTCTGCCTGGGGCCTCAAGCCGGTAGGTACTTAACAGCCCACACTAAAAAATGCAATTCTAGATCACTTATGACAAACTTGTAAAGGAGGTGGGGAAATCCAGTGTTGCGTCCCTTTGGCCAGCAACAGTAGGCTGAGGTTGGAAAGGACTGGGAAAGCAGGAAGAACTTCTCTTTGGATAAAGTTGTTTGAGTGCGAAGGCATGTGTCCCTTGTAATGTCAGCAATGGGGGGCTTTCTCTGCATCTCAAGTCCAGTGAAGAGGACTCCACAGTTTTCTGGAGTTTCAAGGGAAAAATGGAACCGATGTGTAACTCACGATGAGAAAATTTAAAGGTGAAAGTCTGTGGCTAGGGCTGCTTGTCTGTTGGCAAAGGAAAGAAAGGTGAGTAAATTCAGAGTCCAGAGTACTTTTGCTGCAGGTTGCCTATGGACCAGTTGGTGGACACATTGCAGAACCAGTTGGGTCCCTTTGAAATGAAAATAGGCCATACTCAAAAGACTTCCGGAGACGAGGCCAATTTGGCAGAGAGAAGCTGGAGGTGTTCAGGTGGACACAGAAGCTGTTGGGAAGGGGTGAGGCTTGTAAGGGCAAGATGAACATTTTATCAGGCTTCCACCTGCTTCGTTAGCACCTCGTTTTCACTTGCTCCTGAATGGTGAAGGGAGGTCCTGTGATTTTATTAATCTTCCCATCCGCCTTGGGGCTGGCAGTGTGTTTGAAAACTCAAAGGCGGGAGACTTCGCAAAAGCCTTTGAAGGCTGCAAGGAGCCTAACAGATCCATCAGTTCTTGGTGTCTTTGTGGGAATGAATGAATCGTACATGTGTGTTGAACAAATAAACCTGTCTGCTTCCTCTCCAGGTGATACAGGCCTGCCATTCTTGTCCCAAAGCAATCGAAGTTGTAGTCAATGCCTATGAACACATCAGGTGGAACGTGAAGTGGAAAAGAGCCATCCCAGATGATGACTTGGAGGTAGCGAATCCATTTGCTTCCCATGGTTTTCACTATAAAGTAGTTCAAGACTGCAGTGGAAGTACAGAACGTTCTAATTGAAGAACTGGCTTTCAGAATGCCTGTAAGACCTACTCGAATATTTATTTGTCACATGAAGCACATGGCTATAAAATGCAGGTGTGAGAAGAAGAATAAATAGATGCATCAAGTCTGTAGTGTTTGAGAATGTCTTGGGGGACTTTTCCATTTAAGGGCATGTTGAACAATGGTACAGAGATGACAATTTTACTTTCTCCTCAATAATCTAGATACTGGAATAATAATAGTAATAACAGTAATAATAATAATTGCAATTGCTCATATATAATATTTTTGCCAGAAGATGTGTCTTTCATGTAGATCGTGTCATTCATTTTTCAATAGCTTGAAGCCTTGAAGTAAGCAGGAGCTGTATTAAAAATCCTTAATAAGTTCTGCAGAAAGCCATTGACAAAGCTGAGTTCCCACTCAGCAAATGGACTTTGCTCCCTTTGCAAACCAGTCCTCCCACAGAGCCTCCTGTTCTTGGTTTTAGCCCTCGCAGGCTGTCTCCAACACGTGGGGAGGTATCAGGAGCAGAGTGCAAAGTTCATGCGGCCCAGAGGCGGGCTGCCTAGGTGCAGTCTTATTCTGCTACTTTTTAACTATCTTACCCTTAAAAAGTCACTTAATCGGCTTTAGTGTCTTTAATAGAATAAATATCTGAGTGTATGGGCCACGTAAGGCACGTCAAGTGTATACAATAGCATTTAGATTAATTTCACATTGCCCGTTTTGATATACACTGGCTCAGGCAGTTCACGTAAGTATATTTTATCTCATTTCCTGGGTTCGGAATTGTGGCATAGAGTACTATATCCCCCTCGTCTCTCTTCTCTCCTCATGCACCACCGTCTCAGCCCCCATCCCAATTTCGTGTTTAATTTTGTCTCACTGTGGGAGACGCTAGAAAGCTGCCATTGTGTACGAAGTAGGGACTCACTGCCTCATTGTGGATTTCTATTGAAGTAGACTCCGGGGTTTTTCTGGTTTTAACCTGTCTTGCTTTTTCCTTTGCAGAGATACTGGGATTTTTACCACTCTCTCTTCACTGTGTGCAGTAACTCTCCGAGGACTCTGATGCATTTATCGAGATGCGCCATTCGAAGAACGTTGCACAACAGATGTCACAGAGCAATTCCTTTGCTTTCCCTCCCATTGTCATTGAAAAAGTACTTGCTTTTAGAGCCAGAGGGAATCATTTATTAAGCCTTATGAGACAGAAGTTCCCAATCCTAGATGTTTAAGTGGACTCACCGGGTAGACACAGTTTGCATAAATAAAACGGTACTTGGGTTGATTATAACACTTCAGGGATTTCAAAACACTTCACAAACTCCATGTCATTAATCCTAGGGTATCATGGTGAGGGGAAATAAACAAGAAGTAAAGTTAAGGAATTCTCAAAGACAAGAATGGATCCAGAAGGTACCGACAGCAGTGATAACTAGTGTGTATAGTGTTTTTACTTGGTGCCTGATACATTTTTGTAAAACTTTTCATATATCATCTCAATTGAAATGGGACCCAGGTTTTCTTACAACCAATCTCGTTCTCTCCCTTGTCAGTAATAAGTTTACATTACTGTCGAGTTAGCAAAATCATAGGCTTTTGTGACTGGCCTCTTAATCTCGGTGTCTTCCCCCACCCTCCCTCCTGCCACCATAACCACTTAGCAGAGAGTACTGTCACTAGTTTTGCAAACTCCGATCCCCACTCTAAGCTCTTTAACTTATTTCTTGGTGAAGAGAGCACATGAGCATAGTCAAGGAGATTTTGAGTTAAATTTGAAACGAAAAGCAAAATCTACCTAATAGTCAAAAAAAGGACATTTCAACCCATGCTTATTGAGCCAGAGACTGGAGAAACAAAGATGAGTGTAAGGTGAGGACTCCTGCCCTCCAGAATCTCACCGCTTAGTAGAGCATCCGGACATACGAGCAGAGAACTGCAGTGTCAAATGTCAGGGGCAAGAGTACAGGTGCAGACTCATTTTTAGCGCTTGTCTTTCAAAGTCGTGTTTCCGACCCGAAGTGTGGTTTTCCTTTGAAGCATGAATATTAAGAGTGAAGGGACTGTGTGACGTAAAGGGAGCTCCTGCTGCTGTTAGTGTAAATGTATTCACTTTCAGTTTCTCCCAACATCTAGAAACTTTTTTTTTATTTTAGTAGGACTTCCTATTCAGTGCTCCCCTCGGGAAAAATATTGCACACTCAGTGGCTTCCCTGTATGCCACAAGAAAGTTTAGTAAAAGATGTACCAGAAAGTGTGTGAAGGGAAGAACTTAAGTTGGTTACTTGGCCTCATTGTGTACTACCCTGACATTTCAGAGCATCTTAGCTGGAAGATGAGAAACCCTTTGCTAGCAATGGCTGGCTACAGAAAGCAAATCGAGAGACTTTTTGAAAACGGTAAAAGTTTGAAAGACTTGGAAAGAGAAGTGTGCCAATCAGGCTTGTTAGTTAGTGGTTTGCAGAAAGTGAAATATAGTTATTAACCTCTGGACCTCAGGGTTTGTGAGGCCAAGTTCGCTTCACTTTTTTGTTCTTGCTAATCACTTTCAGAAAAGACCATTGCCTCTTAGCACCATTTTTTTAGAGGTTAGAGCAGAAGTAATTAAGCACAAACAAATCCATTTGCCAGTTGTGGGCAGGTTTCTTTTATTTGTGTGGTTCTTCATCTTATTTAACTTTAGATGCTTGAGTTTTGAGTAGAGATGATGTCACATATTCCGTGAGCCCACCACCTAGACTGTGCTTGTAGACTGGGATTTTCATACGCCCTGAGCTCTGTAGGAAAAATCATGAGTAGGTGCAATAACCTTTCTGGTTTTCTTCAGTTTTACTCAAATATTTTGAGAGGACTGTTCTGGACTAAAATAAGATCTATACATTGTGGAATAGGTTGCTGAATTTGTATAAACTAGTCATGTGAAACATGGTCCTTCAAAAAATGGTTTGCTTGCAGCAAGAGGTGCTGGGGGGAGACACATGTTGCCCTCACCTTCAGGAATATTCTGGCCAAAACATTTGTGATGCACTGTCTTTGTCAATAAAACTTAATGCTGAGGGCAAGGGGAGAGGATATTCCTTGCATTAGAAAACATTTCTCAATCTGCTTGCTTGTACTTAAACATTTTATGTTAATTAGCACATAATACAAGCCTACTTGTTTTGAATTGTTTACTTGTACATTTAAAAGTTATTTCTCCTCATCTCTGAACTTTTATTTAGAGGACTTAAATAAAGCCCTCGTTTCCTTTCATCTTCAGGAGTTGTTTATTTACCGACAAGACTTTTTTTTTTTTTCCAATTGACTAAAGCGATAGACCTGAAGAGCTCTACATGTGTCATTGCTTTCTTCAACATTTAGAAAGAAAAAGAGGATGAGGAAATGTGCCTGTAAATGAATAATATTTTCAAAAGAAAGTAAAGGGTAAACACAAATAAAAGGCAGGCAGTTGCTGTAGGAACAAGAGTATTTTAAAGATAATAAAGAAATGGTATCAGATCATTCTCTCCCACCTGTCACCATCTGTGTCCTCCTGGGCTTTTCATTTGTCTTCATTCTCCCCATTCACGTAACCCAGAGCAACAGCAACAGAGGAAATGATGCCACTTTTGTAACTTTCTGTAAATAGTCATTTAGTGACCTGAGAAAACAGACCTCTTCATTTTCGTAAGTTACATGTGAGGAAGGATCTTTAATTCCAGGGAAGACCATCTATCCAGCTTTCTCCCTTCTCAGGATCTAGACACATTTCTTTTTAAAAAAAATTTTTTTTAATATTTATTTCTGAGACAGAGAGAGACAGAGCACAAGCTGGGGAGGGGCAGAGAGAGGGGGAGACACAGAATCTGAAGCAGGCTCCAGGCTCTGAACTATCAGCACAGAGCCCGACTCGGGGCTCAAACTCAAACCATGAGATCATGACCTGAGGTGAAGTCAGACGCTCAACCGACTGAGCCACCTGGGCGCCCCTAGACACATTTCTTGATCATGTAGTGCTACATTGTCATTTGGTCCTTCCGTCCTGAATTCAGGGGCTTCTAATAAAAAACACAGCAGTCGAAAGCTGATTGTACAGACAAGAAAAGTAACAAACCATTTGCATTGGGTTATCAATGCTGGAAAAAACAACTGAGCTTTATATTTTTGTTACTCACCCGATGGTGAAGAACTCAAGTTTTAAACTGGCACACCTTCAAAACTTAAAAAAAAAAAAAAAAACAATTCAATTATTCACTGGTTTTCTTTAAAACACAGACACCATGGCTAGTATCTGGAAGAAAATCATTGTCACTTTCCTTAGGAGTATAAATGGATACATTCCAGGTAGATGTTAAGAGTCCTGGCTCTGGTGCCTATCTATCTGGGTTCATTTTCTGCCTCCCAACCTTATTCGATCCATTATCTAGGGATATGCTTCATGCCTCAGCTTTCTCTTTTATAAAATGGGGATAATATGAAATCTATATCATAATAGTTGTATATGATTGCTTTGAGGTGTAAAGGAAGAAAGAGTTTTCCTTGACTCTCTTAGGGTCTCAGGTTGGGTCTGAAAATTAAACTGACGAAGATTATAGGAGAAAAGCATACAAGTTTTACATGACACTGGACCCTTCATAAGGAAATGAGGATCTGAAGAAACAGAACTGAGTATGGTTATGTTAAGCTTGATAAAGAGTGGGCAGCTGTGTAGAAAATATGATAGGTCCTTAAGGAGTATGAGGGGAAAATTAGCCAGCCCTGTTTGTTAGGATTCTTCTCTGGTGTTCCTTTGTTTTAAAAGATAAAGATGAGTCTTCCCTCCAGGTCCAGGGAGGACACCTCCCAGGGGAGAAGGTGTGGGGTAGATCAGAGCCACCTTCTTGCTTCTGTTGCTTTCTCAAACTCCTTCAGCTTAAAATATCCAATATACCAAAGTATCATACTTTGGGGTGGCATGTCCTAAAACCCCATCAGAGGGTTAAATTGCTTATACATTAAATCACACAAAATAGTAAGCATTTTATTATCATTGTCCTTGTTAGTTTCTTTTTTTTTTTTTATGAAATTTATTGTCAAATTGGTTTCCATACAACACCCAGTGCTCATTCCAACAGGTGCCCTCCTCAATACCCATCATCCATCCCCCCTCCCTTCCCCCCCCATCAACCTTCAGTTTGTTCTCAATTTTTAAGAGTCCTTGTTACTTTCATAATCATTATTATTTAGGGAGAGGCTTCTTCCAGTAAGGTGATGTATTCTTAGAGTGAAACTATAGCAAAGGTGATACATGGCACATTTTTCTCACATTGTCAAATATTTCTGGAGCTCCTACCGTGCACTAGGCACTTTGCTCAGAGCTGGAATCAATCAGGGAAACAAGACAAACTGGGTCCTTGACCTTCTTGGGCATTTTTTGAGGTGGGGGATGAAGGTCAAACTAACATGGATTTGGGCCGTTAGCAAACAAGCAAATTAGTTACTTTAGGAAACTTTGCCCTTTTGTAAATGGGTTTATCGAGGAGGTAATGGCTCCTTTTACTATTTCATGAGGGTTATGGAGTCACTTGAACTTCATCATGTGGACAGAGAGCAGCTGTCTTCGTGTTTCCATCTTCAAAGAGGGAAAGAGTAGGAGGAGGTTAACTTTGTAGCAGAAGGAATGTAGGTTAGCAATAAGATTCCTACAGGTGAGGGTTATTGCACATCAGAATGAATGAACAGGGAGGGCTGAAGAATTTCTTTCAATTATTCTTTCACTCTCAAGAATTTATTCAGTACTACTAAAGGTGTGGTTCTGCGAAATAAGTGGAAGGAAAAAGGGGGTGTTGATACCAATTCGCTGCAAGATTCACCATCAGTGGCACAATGTTTCTCTTCGTTTTCACTAAAAGGTAAGAATAAAAAATATACTGTTTTTTTTTTTAATTAGGTACTATCTACCTGAGCTATTTTTCTGTCAGCCTGCTATAAAATGGTTGATGAGAAATGGTTTTCAAAACCTATATTTTGATGATAAACTGCCTGCTTTCTATTTTGGGTCATACTTATCACCCATGCAAAGCAATACATGAAATATGAAAAAAGGATCATTCAAAAAACAGTTGCTTTCTTTCCTTTTCTTTCTCTCTCTCTTTTTTTAGCAACACTAAGTGGATTAGTGTGCTTAAAATTCTTCTTTAGTAATTGGTTTTCTCAGATATAGGTATGCTTCAATGATATTGGATAACAATTATGCAAATATATGCTAATCCAGCCAAGGAAATAAAATAATGATGCCACCTTGTACGTCCTAGATTAGAGACACTGGAGGACTAGTTCTTAGTGCTTATCGAGCGTAAAGAATTGACAACAGAACTCTCATGGGGAGTTTAATGATATCTTAGAGGTAGAAGTTAAGTACCAGGGGTCTTCTCAAGGTTCAGGAGCCCAGACACTGTCCACAGTCACAAAGGAAGATGTTTACTCACTACCCCATTCCGTATTCAGGGGAACTTAAAAGTCAGTGTTTGGGTGACCAAAAGTGGGAACCAAGGGAGGTTATGATCAATTTGATTCCAACAACAAGTCATACAAACGAGCTGCACTTCGAAACATAAACTCTCTCTTTTTTGGGTCCTGGCTGGACAGCATGCGTGGGCTGTGTCAGCTGAACCCCTGCCTGCCTGGCTTCCTGCTGGGTTCAGTCAATGGCAACGCCAACTGAAGACTGAAGGGCAAGAGGAAATGGAGACTGGGACACTTCCTGATTCCTTTCTTGCTGAGCCTCCTCTAGATGGCAGCTGACTTCCTTTCCCAAGGCACAGCTCCTGTGAGGAGCACTTCTGAGCTACTGTGTCCCTTGGATTATACGAACTGCTTCCTCCACTTGTTTCTCCAGACCTAAGGGTAGCAGACGCTTCTTCCTGTTGTCTGTGTCCCAGGCACTTCATCATTCTTTGCTACCTACGCTTCTATGCATTGTAGTGATGACATTATCTTCAATCACCCCTTCTGAGTGTGCAATTCATTTCCTCTAGGGATCTTGACACGCACAAGCACAGGGAAGTGACAAGTTAGTGACAGCCTCGGTGGTGGTCCAGATGGTAAGAGCTGTTGGCCTTGAGAGAAGATAGAGGTCACTGTGAGCAGTGGTCAAGCAAGTGGACTTGAGCTGTGACCTGAAGAGGGGCGGGATTTGAGTAATAATTTGAGTAAGAGCAGGGCAGTGGAGAGGGAGGCATTTAAGGTAAGTCAGTAGCCTCTGTGAAGGGTTAGGGTTGAAATGTATGACAAGTATTCACCATCACCAATTAGACAACCTTGATGGAAGCAGAAGATGAATCTTTGTCGTAGAGAGTGGAAGACGAGGTTGGCAGGGTGGGGGCAGGATTAGATTATGAAGTATCTTGAACAATGGGGAAGCACCATGGGAAACCAAGAGAGTATTATTCTCATCATAGTTACTTCTTTTTCTAACCACGTAACTTTTATGATAGTTATGACACAATATTATGTGTCATAATTATGTGAATAATTATGACACAACCACATAACATTTATATGGTATTTTATCATGTTCAGAGCACTTTCATGATGCTTGATACAGATAACTGCCTTTATCATTCCCCTCTTCTTCCCTGCCTTCCCCAATACAATTCTGAAGATTTAGACTTGAAAAAAAGTCTAAACATGACATTAATTAACCCCTTTCTTCTCACGTAAAGCACTCCAATCATATGGAATGATCTACTCAAGCAAAGAAGTGACTATATAACCTTGGGGGTTTTTTTTAATATCAAAAGCTAAAGAGTGTGGTGTTTTTAATGTTTTTTTGTTTAATGTTTATTTATTCTTGAGACAGAGACAGAGCGTGAACAGGGGAGGGGCAGAGAGAGAGGAAGACACAGAATCTGAAACAGGCTTCAGACTCTGAGCTGTCAGCACAGAGCCCGACGCGGGGCTAGAACCCACGAACTGTGAGATCATGACCTGAAACGAAGTCATCAGACGCTTAACCGACTGAGCCACCCAGGCGCCCCAAAGAGTGTTTTTTTTCAATTGCACTGGGACACGGGTATGGAGGGAAGGAAGTCTTCCTTCCAGCACATAAGGGGATGAGGGAACAGAGGCAAACTTTGAAGTTCTAGGGCTGCATATAATTCTCTCCATGGCAGTGTTCAAAGGATAAATTGTTCCCGGAAGTACTGACATGATTAGGTCCTTCAGGGGCCCCAGGACTACCGACTCTGCTCAAGTCTGAGCAGCAAGGAAAGACCTCTTAGGATGATCCATTCAGGAAAGCTTAGGCAGCTGCAAATCGTTTCTAAGTAACCTTTGGGTAGTTCTTCAATAAAGATACATACAAAGAAACTGCAGTGTTTGCTCCCATTTGTGAGCAATGCAGTGCAGCCCAGAAGGAAAAATACGCATTTTGGAATTCAATAGTTTGGGATTTTAATCTTGATTGTGCCACTTAATATCTGTGTGAATTTGAGCCAGTTTCTTAACCCAGGTGTCAATTTCTTTATTTGGATAGAAGGAATTAGCTATCTGATTTACAAGGCTCTTTTGGAAACTAGATGAAATGATGCACAGAAAGCATTTTCTAAAGCAGGGTTCCCGTCTGTAGCTGAACCCCAGAAAATGCTCAGACTCTACCTGGGTCAGCTGTGGGCGAGGGCATTATATAGCATGTGCCGGAGGACCTACAGTTTCTAGGACGTTCATGTGCACAGGCCAGAGAAGTGACTTGTGGTTTTTACTGCATCTTATTTAACACGATGAGTTTCCTATGGGACATCTCTCTGTGGCAAGCTGTTCCAAGCCCAGTTGGTTATGGTTCTCTGCTCTTATAACTTGGCCTGAAGGGGGGCAGTGTAGAGCTTTCTCCCTGCCATGAATCAGAGTTGTGGACTACTGGCAGCTCTTCTAAAACACAGCCTTGGAGAAAATTCAACCGGAAAGCTCAAGGAAGGCAAAAGGGTATTCTGTGGCAACTTCCGTTGATCTTCTGGCTACAGTTTCAGACAAATCTGCTCTGCTCTTCGTTGGAAAGAGGTCTGGGAATCAGGAAGAGATACCAGAACCACAGGTCTCTATCCTCTGGTTACATAATCTGGAAGAAAAAACATTGCACTTAGTTTCTTTTTCGTGTGGCACTGAGGTAAACAACTTCATTAGTAATTCCATTCATTTAATGTCCCTTCCTAAGATAGTCTAGAAGAATAGCTGGTCACACATACTAAGAAGCCGAGTTAGCCATGTGACTTATAGACCCCACACATGCCAGAAAAGTTTACACACGCGCACATCTAGCAAACCAATGTGAGTGGAATGTATGGAGATACCTAGTCAATGACATGTCATTAGTACGTGCTGCAACCCACAGAAGGAAATCTGTACGTGTGTAGACCCTGGACACATCCACGTGAGTCAAATAGACCAACTCTCCTGCAATGTGTTGATATTTGATTCGGTTTTCAGTAGTCCTTAAATATTTTTTTGGCCTTGGGATGACTGGTACATTTAACTTATCCTCTCTATAGGTATAGCCTGCCTTTCTTATTTAGGTATTCATGGTACGCAGTTTGAGCTTCTTAGAATGAAAAAAGTGTGGCACGTCACTTTTCACTCCTTCAGCGGGCAATAGTAAGGAATCAAGGTATTCTCTCCTTTTGAACCCTGACTCAGCCTCAGAGTCTCTCTCAACACGGTATCTAGACTGCCAATGCCATGTGCTAGGAGCTGATAGGCAAGATGAAATCTTTTTGTGGTTGCTGGGTTCTATTCTTAAAATTCTCACAGACTCATGGTCAAGTGTTTATATAAGTAAAAAGCTGGCAGAATTAGAAGGCAGGTGATGATTATGTTACAAGGTCTTCTTTTCTCTTTCGTTCTTTCTTTCTCTCTCTCTCTTTTTCTTTCTTCTCTTTTCTTTCATCTCTTTTCTTTCTTTTCTTTCTTTCTTTCTTTCTTTCTTTCTTTCTTTCTTGAAACAGAATTTATTCAACAAATATTTGTTGAGCTGGACCTTCTACCAGGTGATGAAGATTCAAAGGTAAATAATGGCAGACAAATTCTCAGCCTATGTGGGGCACTGATAAGGTAGTGGGTCTCACTCTGGGCTACACATTAGAACACTTGAGGTGCTTTAAGAAATACTAGTGCCTATTCCCCACTTACTCTTTAAAAGCCTTAATAAGCTAATTACGTTAAGTGCTTCACTCATCACATCATGTTGACAATGTCTTTCTGCCTATCTGTCTCCCCAGCTAGGTTGGAAGGAACTGTAACCGAGAGGTTTTTTTGTTTTTGTTTTTTGTTTTTTTTTTTTAATTAAGGTAAAATTTACAAACAGAAAAATACATAATTTTTAAATTCTTTTTTAAAAGTGTATTTGTTTTGAGAGAGAGAAAGCACAAGTGGGATAGGGGCAGAGTGAGATGGAGAGAGAATTCCAAGCAGGCTCCACGCAGTCAGCACAGAGCCTGATGTGGGCCTTGAACTCATGAACCATGAGATCGTGATCTGAGCAGAGATAATCAGACACTTAACCAACTGATCCACCCAGGTGCCCCTGTGATTTTTAAATATTTAATTGGATGAAGTCACACAAACATATGCTGGTGTAATCACACTTTAATGAAAATAGTGAACACATTTATTACACCAGAATGTTTCTTCCTGCCTCTTTCCAGTAAACTCTCACCTCCCTTAGGCAACGCCATACTATTTCTTTCTTTTTTTTTTTAAATTTTTTTAATGTTTATTTATTTTTGAGAGAGACGGAGACAGAATGCGAGTGGGTTGGGGCAGAGAGAGAGGGAGACACAGAAGCAGAAGCAGGCTCCAGGCTCTGAGGGGTCAGCACAGAGCCCAACGCGGGGCTTGAACTCACAAGCTGTGAGATCATGACCCAAGCCAAAGTCGGACGCTCAACCGACTGAGCCACCTAGGTGCCCCAACACCATACTATTTCTATCACCAGAGGTTAGATTTACTTCTTCAACTTCATAGAAATGGAATTATACAGCATATAACCTTTTGTGTCTGACTTCTTTCTCTTTACATAATAGTTTGAGATTCATCCGTTTTCACATGTACCAGTAGTTTGTACCTCTTTATTTCTTACTAGTATTCCACTATATTAATGTACACAAGATATTTATCCATTCTCCTGCTGACCTTATTTCCAGTTGGGAGTAATGATGAATGTGGTGATTACTTTATATGTCAACTTGGGTAGAAGATGGTGTCCAGATATTTGGTCAAATACCAATCTTGACAGTGCCACGAAGATATTTTTTAGCAGTGGTTAACACTTAAATCAGTTAGACTTTGAGCTTTGAGTTTACTAGAACTCATAATACTTCATATTATAAGGTGGGCCTCACCCAATCAGTTGAAGATTTTATCAGAAAAAGACTGAGCCCCAGTCTTTTTCTGCCTCCAGACTGCCCTCGGGCTCATGGTGAAAACATAAAGTCTTCTCAGGGTCTCCAGCTTGCCAGCCTGCCCTTCATATTTTAGATGTGCCAGCCCCTAAAATTATATAAGCCAATTCCTTAAAATTTCTCTCTCTCTCTGTCTCTGTCTCAAGTCCTATTGGTCCTTTGTCTCTGGAGAACCCTGACTAGTACAGTGGACAAACCTGTATAAACATTCTTCTTCAAGTCTTTTTGTGGACACTTTCCCATTTTCCTTGAGTAAATACCAAGGGACAGAATTGAAAGGTCAGTCGAGGCATATATTTCACTTTATAAGCAATGCCAAACAGTGTTCCAAAGTGATGTACACTTTTTCACTTCCATCAGCAATATATAAGAGTTCTGGTTGCTATACATTCTTGTCCACATTTAGTGGTGTCAGTCTTCGTAATTTTAGTTATTTTGATGGCTCTGTATTCACATGTCTTTGTAGTTGTAATTCACATTTCCCTGAGGGCTAAAGATGTTAAACAGCTTTCATGTGCTTATTGACTCTTCAGGTTCTTTGGTGGACTGCTGGTTCGAATATTTTGTAATTTGTTCCTTTTTGAATCTCAACTTCTGGCACTTAGTAGTCACTTGCTATAAAACTGTTGAATGAGGGGCGCCTGGGTGGCTCAGTCGGTTGGGCGGCCGACTTCGGCTCTCAGGTCATGATCTCATGGTCTGTGAGTTCAAGCCCTGCGTTGGGCTCTGGGCTGACGGCTCAGAGCCTGGAGCCTGCTTTGGATTCTGTGTTTCCCTCTCTCTCTGACCCTCCCCCCGTTCATGTTCTGTCTCTCTCTGTCTCAAAAATAAATAAACGTTAAAAAAATAAATACTTTAAAAAAATTAAAAAATAAAATTAAAAAAAAACTGTTGAATGAATAAATAAAAGAATATATCGTCTATCACCAGGGATTGTTCTGATATGATTATTGAATCTCTCTAGTTATTTATAATTATAAAGTGTTTAGCATAACGTCAACCACATGGTCAGCACTCAACAATTGGTAGCTATTAGTTACCATCCTTATTTATATGTAAGGTGCTGAAGACCAGAAAAGATATGTGACTTGACCAAAGTCACCTAATTACTAACTGTCAAAATTGCTGCTCAGCTCTGGGCTTCTCAAAGTCTGTATTTCACATTTTGACTTCTTTTTTTATTTATTTTTTTATTAGTAGCCTGAGCAATCAAACATTGGATTCGCCATTAAATGTGTTTCTTCATTCATTTTTTTAACTATTATTTATGGCAGATCTAATAGGCAAATATAATGGTGCTGATCATTTTACATGTTTTAACTCATCTAATTCACATGACAACCCTATGAGGAAGGTACTCTTAGCTGTATTTTACAGACAAGTAAACTGCAGGACAGAGAGGTTATGCAATGGTTCATGATCACACAGCTAATTAAGAGGTATAGGCAGGATTCAAGCTCAATCAGTCCCATACCAATGCCTATGTGTTTTGTTTTGTTTTTAAACCACTATACTAGACTGTTTCTTAGGACAAGATTATTTTGGGACATGTTGAATTTGAAGGGCTTATGGGACAGCAGGAAGGAGAAGACCAGGAAAGCTCAGACACTTAGGAGAGAGTTACTGCATGGGGGGAGGGGCTGGGCAGGACTATAGTAAGACTGCGCAATCAGCAAACTACAGTGCAAACCATACTGGGAGAGGTATGTTAGCAGTGGTTGGAGAAAGTGTTAAATACATTCGAATATGGAGAAATTTTAATAGTTTGATTTCAGAAAGTTCTACGGCAAACCCCATTTTTATGGACCCCACCTCATCCAGAAAAATAGGTCTGTAATGATAACATCTTATGATCTATAATAGTTTGTGTCTAAGGTATTCCACAGTATTTTGGCTGCTGTTTGCTCTTAGCGTCCAAGACAAGTGGACCTGGGTTGCCAGATCTCGGGACCCAGGAGCTCGTGGTCATTCTGATAACCCCTTTTCTGTTTACTGGAAATCCCAGCAGCTCCCTCAGGGGTCCCTGAGGCCAAGCTGACTAATCCTTCCCTCTGCTCATATTCCACTCTCCTGAAAAGGTAGTATAAGGAGCACGGAGTGAGTCAGTCTCTTTAAGCAAATAGTACCCAGAGCTGGTGTTAATCTGCGTTATCTTAGCTCCCACAGGATGAGTAATCGTGCCCAGCCAGAAGATCTAACACTGGAAAACAGGTGCAGGTTTCTAAAGGAGGCCTTTGTGACCATAGTTGGAAGTTAGCTGAAACTCAATCTATATTTACTCCTTGCAACAGAATATTTTTTGGACCATGGTCTACAGGAGCATTTTGGTTCCCTAAAAATTGATCTGCACACTGATTATATGGGCATCACAAAAACACCAACCATGTGCCCAGCCTGGACCCAGGGGCCAGCCCAGCTTGTGAGGAGTTGCATAGCAGGTCTGAGCAGCAAACTTCCCCCTGACACTCCAGAAAGGCAAAGGCAGGAGGTGGCACGGAGTGACTAAGCCAGGCCCTGCCTACTGGGCTGCACACACAAACATGTTTTTGAAGCCCTTTATACACTCAGCAGGGAACATGCTGTTCTCCCTGGGAGCTTGCCAGAAACTTATGAGAGAGTCAGATCAATGCCAAGAATAGACACCAAGGCCTCTCGCCTGCCACAGAAGGGGACACTGTGTGGCGCTGGGCTGCCACCATGCCTCCTTGCTCCTCTAACCTTCCCAGCCAAGTCCACAGACTGTTTCCCTGCACTTCTCAACCTACAGGTTTTTCAGTGATTACTAGAGGCCACACTGCACATTTGGGATGACTGTAATTACGCTATCCAAAGCCAAATGCAAATATGTTTCTTCTCCTTTCATCTGTTCTATATGTCAGAGGCCCAGACCATGGACCAGGGAGGTAGCACCCAAGGAGAATAACTACTGCCCTTGCCCATTTCAGTCAGGGACAGGCAGAGTTTGAGTGCTGTCCCCCCAAGTTCACCCTCTGTTCTGGCTCCAGCAAGGAGCACAAAGGTTACTTGAAATTCAGCCAGTGCAAGTGAAGAGAAGAGAAAACTTTTATTTTCTCTCAGAGGTACTAGGTGTCTCTCCAGCTCTCTTCCTGAGGCTTCCAAATCCTTGGTGTCTCCATCACCGCCCAGCTCTAAAACCAAATATTTTTAAAAGTGTTCTTCCATATAATAATACCTATAAGAATCAAGCGTCTGGGGTGCCTGCATGGCTCAGTCGGTTGAGCATCCAACTTCAGCTCAGGTCATGGTTTCACAGTTTGTGAGTTCGAGCCCCACACCAGGCTCTGTGCTGACATCTCAGAGCCTGGAACCTGCTTCAGATTCTGTGCCTTCCTCTCTCTCTCTCTCTGCCCTCCCCCGTTGGCATTCTCCCTCTCTCTATCAAAAATAAATAAACATTAAAAAAAAAAGAATCAAGTGTCAATTTTTAGGTAAATATTTTAAGTGAGTTTTTCATATATTCCCTATATTTGTACAAGGTATTGCTTCTTGTTTGAAAACTATTTGCTTAGTTCTGTTAAGTTTCTAAGATTCAACTGCTTTTCTGATTCATGAAATTGACACTAACCAAGAAGCATCACATGGACCTGAAATGTAGGCATTCACCCAGTTCGCCCATCCATCCATCCATCCATCCATGCATCCATGCATCTATGCATCCAATACTTTTTGAGTTTAAAGTCCCTACAAGTAACTAACCAGCCTTTATAGCCCTGAAGTTGAGAACCTACAGTAATTAAGAGATGATAAATGTCACACAGTTACTATTGCTTATTAAGCAACTGAAATAGAAAAGCTCAGGGGAGAATGATCTGTGTGAATGCTAAGGATTCTGCCATGGAGAGATCTCACCAACCATATGCAACAGCAAAATATAGAAAGCCAAGCCCAGGCAGGATAAGCTCATTCTGGGCTTGGGACCTGCTAATTGGTTTCACATGTAAGTGGATGGAACCCTCATGGGACCAGATTCCAATATGGGGAAAGAAATTAGATCTTTCACTAAAAGAGATGTCTGAGTCAGACTGAGGAACTGTTATGACACTGAGTTGTGGCTATAATCACTGCTAGTGTGAGGATGATACTTTATTTAGGGAGATATTGACGGGTAAAAAGAGCTGAGTTTGAGTGCCATTTATCCATTTCCTAAGCATGACCTTGGGCTATTTATTCATTCACATTATTTACTTATTTATTCAGTAAATATTTATTGTGCCAAACATGATGCGAGGTGATGGAAATTTCCCTGCTTTCATACTGTAACATTATTCTTTTAGCTTCACTTTCCTGAGGCAGCACCATACCTACGTGCAGAGTTGTGTGGAGTTCATAAACACTGTATGTGTGACAAGATACTGAGTGGGACTTTTCTCATTGTCTCAGAACAGATAGATGATCATTCGAGGACAAAGAGATGATTGTGATTTATTAAGGAGCAAGTTCATTCTACTGCCCCCTACTCAGTCTCTACCCATTAATCTAGGCTTGGGGGAGCTACTAAATTGTCCATCTTTGGCCTCAGGAAGAGTTCCATGTCTTTTCTTTCCACTCTTGAGGGGCACTCTTTGAAAAATAAGCCAATGGTGTATTCCAAGAGGATGATTTGTACAGATTAGAGAGGGGCACTAGAATTGAGCCTAGAATATCATTTTCTACTTCTGTAATGGATTTTCTAAGCTGCCCTTTGTGCTTACTTGGGCAATAGGAAAGAGATCTGGGGAGAGAATGTGGGATAGAGAAAATGAGCAGTGGGGGAATAGGGCACACTCCCATTATCTGGCAGGAAAGATACACGAGTCTTCCATAGGCCAAGTGGACATCACGAAAGGCTTGAATTATTGTGATGGAACCCCACCCTAAAATGTGACTCACTGAGGCAAGAGACCCCAACAGCGAGTATACAGGGTGGATTACACAGGAATGGGAGCTGAGGGAGACTGGAAAAGGTCTGCTGGAGCTGATTACCTAGGAGAGGCAGACAGGCAAAGGAGAGGCCTCTGAAGGGCCTTCCAAAGAATTGTCAGGTGTTTCCCAGGAGGTGCTGCATTTGGATGGTTGCCATGGAGGAGGGAGCAGATCACAAGGGCAACAGGTAAGTAAAAGCATTTCTGCTCCCTTTGCAAATTCTGTCTACCTGCCTTCAACATGAAGATGCAGTTGTAGAGGGAAGGCATCAAGAGAATCCCAGCTCCTTGCTCATATCTCTGCCTCAAGCCTGTCCTTAGGTCTGGGAAGGAGATGGACATTTCAATTGGTTAAGAAACTGAAGTGGGTGGCACTGGAGTTTATCCTTCATAATCTGAGAAGGTCAGAAAACTGGCATCTGCTGGAGTTGCCATAAAGTCTTGAGAAGGGGAGATTCAATGGAGCATGTTTTAAAGCTGTGACTGGAGAAAAATAAAACGCTATGGAGTTTGAACCTGCTGAGTTCACAGTGTTTAATAAACTGCTGACAAATATAAAGTGCTCAGCAAACAGGTGGTGCTCCACAGATGGAAGATATGTGTTATTCCCAGTCACCTAAAGAGAATAAATATTCAGAAAATGACTACGTATGTTTTAATATTGAAGGGCAGATCAGATACTCAGTTTGTATTTTTGGTCTAGAAAAAAGTATATTGTGCTCGTTATGGCTTCAAGTTTCCATTTTCCTCATGAAGGGCTTCTCAGAATATTTTCTGAGCTATTTCACCATGTTCCTTTTGCTGTTCCAGGCATTTGCGCTCTTTGTCACTTTGTAGATTCCCCCCGCCCCCCGGGGGGTTGAGGAGATCATGAAGGTCATCTCTTCTAACGTCCAATTTAGTTGAAGGCAAACTACTATTTAACTATTGAGGAAATACTTAAAGTTCTTAAAAACAAAATATCTTGCCTAGGTGTGTAGACAAAGCAATGCCTGCAAGCTTTAGTCCACAGAGAGGAGACCAAGGGTCCCAATGTCTTGAAGAAGGAAGACGACACTGGGCCTGGTGGAGAGGAGCCAGAAGACCCCAACATTGTGCTGTTTCATGTGTTATTCAACCCCGCTTAGCACCCATCTTGTTAACGGTAACATGAGGATTTTCACAAGGGCCGCAGTGAATAATCATGGAAATTAAATAAAATGATTATGTAAAGCATGTAGCACAGGGCTAGGCACACAGCTGACATTCAGAAAACAGCTGTGCTCCTGTTTCCAAGGTTTCAGGGTCAGGAGACACCAATGGGAAGAAAAGGTAAGGAGTTGGTCACAAGAGAGGCATGGGGGAGGGTGGCACAGAGAAAATCCACTGAACATTCCCTTGCACAGTCAGTCAACTAAAACTGGTGGTCATTTATGTGGGGTTTTGAAAGTCACGATGATGCCGTTGGAGCAGAATGGCACGCTGGTGTGAGGCCAAGGGCGGGCCACCCCCAAAATGTGCCACTTCGGCATACAGATTATTTTGAATTAACGCTACTTAAGAAACGGCTAATGCAAAAAGAAAAAATATTTTCGTATTTCTTTCATAATTTATTGATATCCCGGTATGAATACCGGAGTTTATTTAAAAATGGTACAGTTGGGGCGCCTGGGTGGCACAGTCGGTTAAGCGTCCGGCTTCAGCCAGGTCACGATCTCGCGGTCCGTGAGTTCGAGCCCCGCGTCAGGCTCTGGGCTGATGGCTCGGAGCCTGGAGCCTGTTTCCGATTCTGTGTCTCCCTCTCTCTCTGCCCCTCCCCCGTTCATGCTCTGTCTCTCTCTGTCCCAAAAATAAATAAAAAACGTTGAAAAAAAAAATTAAAAAAAAAAAAAAACGGTACAGTAAAACCTTGGATTGAGAGTAATTTGTTCGGTGAGCGTTTTGCAAGACAGCAAACTTTTCTGATAAACGTTAACTTGATAAACAAGCGATGTCTTGCAATGCGAGCAGTACGTGATGCCGAACATCGCACGATCACAACTGAGCCAATGGTTCTCCTCTCTCCCTCTTTCTCCCTCTCTCTCTCCCTCTCTCTCTCTCTCTCTCTCTCTCTCTCTCTCTCGCTACAGGATGGTGGGGGATTGTCTCCCACGTTTGGACGCTTGGTCCCAGGCTGAGGTATTTGGCAGAAATCAGTGAGTTTTCAGAACATGGAAGGTGCCCAAAACTGGCACTAGTGTATTTTTTGTCACTTCACAGCATCTATGGACAGTCCTTTGCTTTTCCCTACAAGACTAAACTCGGGGCGCGTGGATGGCTCAGTTGGTTGAGCAACCAACTTCGGCTCAAATCATGATCTTATGGTCCATGAGTTTGAGCCCCACATTAGGCTCTGTGCTGACACTTCAGACTCTAGAGCCTGCTTCAGATTCTGTGTCTCCCTCTCTCTCTGCCCCTCCCCTGCTTGCACTCTGTCTCTCTCTCTCTCTCCCTCAAAAATAAACATTAATTTTTTTTTTTTAAAAGAGTAAGCTTAAGAGTGCTTTGCTTCATTCTAGGTCAGGCTGCCTGCAGATATAGACCCTTTCTTCTGTTGCCTTATTGCCAGTAACATTAAATACAGTATATGACAAGAGTTTATTAATACTGTACTGTAGTCAACATCTGAGTGAACATATACAATGACTCCCATGCAGAAAAAGATTCCATTGAGCCAAGAGACAGCAGTGATTCCATTAGTGATAGTGAAAGTCGTCCTACACAATAACCCTCCTCTCTCTTGTCTCTCTCACACCAGCCACAAAGGTTTTCAAAGGTAAGTTCAGGTTAATTTGTTTATTTTTCTTCATATTTTGTATTTTCTTTATTATTTTGTATTATATTACAGCATTGTAATCATTTTTTTTTTTAAGATTTTTTTAACGTTTATTTATTTTTGAGACAGAAAGAGACAGAGCATGAATGGGGGAGGGTCAGAGAGAGAGGAAGACACAGAATCTGAAACAGGCTCCAGGCTCTGAGCAGTCAGCACAGAGCCCGACGCGGGGCTTGAACTCACGGACCGCGAGATCGTGACCTGAGCCGAAGTCGGACGCTTAACCGACTGAGCCACCCAGGTGCCCCTGTAATCATTTTTATATGACTATCTTTGGGCTGTGGAATGAATCATCTGAGTTTCCATTTATTTCTTATGGGGACATTCCCTTTCATATACAAGTGCTTTGGATTATAAGCCTGTTTCTGGAATGAATTATGCTCACAACCCAAGGTTTTACTGTATTTAGAAATCAGAAAAAATTTTAAATCAGCGAAATTTGGTATATTTTGCAAATAAAATGTATAAGCACATTTGACACAGCATTCAGTAAACTTAAGTTTCAAAAACATAAATATTAACATATATTATCATAAGAAAAGAGCAATAAAAATAAGTATACAAAATAAACTAAGTAATATGTTACATAAAATGAAGAAAATCAATCTTGACAATTGAAAATAAGTTGAATTACTTGGGGTTTTGGCAGTATGATCTTAAGAACAATGCGTATCAATGGTGTTATCTTTGATGGCGAGCCTAGTATTTGCGCAAATTTTTCCAGCTACTAGAAAAGCTTTTTCATATTGTATGCTAGCTGGGGAAAGAGTGAGAAGATAAATACAAACTAAGCTGAAGTATCTTTCTCTGAATTTGTTATAGACAAATAATATCACATCTATGTGATAATATAAAGACAATCTTTTATAAATTTTTATTTTTAATAAAGACTTCAATAGTTTTAGTGACAGTGAGCTGTAGTTTCTGTTACTAATGCCCAGCAGTCAATTTGTAAGAAGCCTGGTTCTTAGCTTCTGCTATGAAACAGCCTTTGTTCAAACAAACAAAACAAATCAATCAGACAGATAAGGAGTTTCCACCAGTAAACACTGATTGTTTTTGCCAGCAACCTGACCCCATTCAAGGCGCTGATATCTTGAGGGTAAGACTGAGTCTTTGTTCCTTATGATTCTCTTTTAGGAAGCTCTTTTTTGCATACTGCCAGAACTCTAACAAGAAAACAAAACAAAATAAAACAAAAAAACAAAACCAATTTCTTTCAAGGAGAACTAGGGTGAATTTGATCTGGGAAAATCTGGGTTAGTGTTTCATTCTTTTTCTGCTAGTAGACCAGACCCCTTTTAATGCTGTACTTAACTCTCTAGGTACTTCTCAAAGCATTAATAATTCAGATTACAGATTTCTTTAAATACTGAAATAATGATATCACACCAACAAAAATTTTGGTGCTTTGGTACTTAACAATGAGAAACACGAGTTCTAGAAGGTTGAAAATCGTCACTGCAATGGCTAATTAAAATCATCGTGCTCAGAAAGTTTTTCTCCATTAAGCCACTAGAGTGTCCAAATTACATTTTAAGAATAAGTCTATATTGGTTTAAGGCAACTGTTTATAGGATATTCTTAAATATGTGAATACACCCAAGGTGTTCTCCCTTTAGTCATTAATAACTTGGCATAAATTGTTTATTAGCCGAGTAATCAAGAATGTAACCAAGTAACCAAGTTTGTTTTCTGAGGCTGGGCAGTGGAGCTAGAACTACAGGCAAACAAGAGGATAATTGCACTTGTAGGGTAGAACCCAGGGAGGGAAGGGTAGCCTATTGGCCCCAGAGAGTCTGGGGTTGCCTCAGGAAGGCAAAATGGGCTTGCCAGAAATGCTGATGAAGGCAGGAAAGGGCTGGAGGGTGGACTGTCACCTCATCTCTCCACCATGTTGGATACCCTCCTGTGGTAGATCCTTTGCATTAAGTGTAACTGTGAAAATGTATCTTAAAAAAGAGACAGTCCATTCCCTTACCAGCTTGAGGAAGATGAAAAGTCATACATAATATGGGCAAAACAAGTGAAGAAAAGCACAAGTTAATATGGACACAGAAAACATTCAGGAAAAAAAAATAGAATGGATGAGATGTGATAAGAAGGATGTTTGACCTAGATTTTCAGGAGAAGTTGAGTGTGGGTTGGCAAAGAGGAAATGTCTTTCCATGCTGCAGGGAATATTATTTGTAAATGTATTATCTTAGCCCAGGGAACCTGAGAAGAGAGTCTGGGGTTAATTCTATGAACACATGCTTTCTTTCTCGTGGAGTGCAATCCCAGAGAAGCGAGAATGAGGAAGAAAGGATGGATAGAAACAAAAAACCACATTACTGAGTTCCAGTTATCCAGGAAATTCAAAAAGTTGCTCACTTATGAAGAACATCTCAGAAAGTCCTTTGGTGGAAAGAAGGGCAACGAACCTCTCTACTGACTTCTTTCTGTCTCCTGTTTCTCGTCTCTGGTTTGCCCATGGGTTAACTGTCCCATCTGCCCTCCAGACAGCTGCTGGGATTGGATTCAACCATCAGAGCTGCTGTGGTTTCTACCATGAGGAGAGTTATGGAGGCCATGTCAAAAGCTAGCCTTTTCCCCCCACGATTTGCAGGAGAGACTGAGATAACCAGAGTGTTAAATCAGAGTTTTATGACCATTGGAACGGCATAAGCCAGTCAACCATTGCTGGCCTGCTTTTATCAGGAATCAGGGAAAATAGCACTCTGGGGTGGGGATGGATGAGTCATCGTGGATCTGAGGAGGGTAAGAGATAGGTCTGGGGATGAAAACAGTTGGTGAAAAGCTAAGCATGTCTAGAGTGAATGGTGCCTAGACAAATGTGTGACTTAGTGTGTGATTTGGGTGATATTCCATGAGGTGCCAGAAGCTAGGATTTCATAGGTTGATTTGAGTGAGTTTGAAATTTGTGCCATCTTGTTGTGCTTATTATTACTGGTATTATGGTTTTACCTAATTAATAATCTCTTCAACCTCCTTCCTAAACTGTAGATGCTGGAAAGGTAAAAGTAACACTTTTCAGACTCCAGTGCAGCTAGTGTTCTGTACATGATTCAGGTTCTGCCAAAGAGATGTGTTTATGAGGAGTGTGAATTCAGAACTGAAGCAAGTGGGGACAGGGCTTAAAATCCAACTGTAGCAGCAACGTGGTGGTTGTCCAGCAGCTTTGATGGCATTTCCTATCATGGCAGCTCCCAGGGGCCACCACAGTGTGGAGTGGCTTTGGAAAATTCTTCCTGGATGCTCAACCTGGAAAGTTTCTCTCTCGGTTAATTTGTAAGACTTTTAATGGTCTTTTAAAAAATACTTTTTGCTTAAATCAGCCAGAGTAGACCCTGCTCTGAGGAAATGACCAATGACATACTTATAAGATTTGTTTACAGTTTCCAAGAGAGTTCTTTAGGGAAAGAGAGAAAGATTGAAAGAGACAGAGAGAAAGAATGAACAAGACACAGCAAGTGTGTATGTCTTAATCTTCTTAGACTGTAATAACAAAATACCATAGTTTGGGTGGCTCAAACAACTTATTTTCTCATAGTTCTGGAGGCTGGAGAGTCCAAGATTCAACATCTGGTGGAGTTTGGTTTCTGGTAGGAACTCTCTTCCTGTTTTGATGACAGCCACTTACCTTCTCACTTTGTCCTCATGTGGTCTTTCCTCTGTGATCACAAGGAAACAGAATTGGGGAAAGGAAATCTTCCTGTTTCTTGTTCTTATAAGGTCACTAATCTCATCACGAATCCCCCCTCCAATCGTCCCCTTTGTCACCAGCTCGTGACCTCATGTAATTATCCCCCAATTGCCCCATCTCCAGATTGTGTTGCATTAACAGGCTTTCAACTTATGAATTTGAGGGAACACACATTCAGTCCATAACAGACAGAAAGATTAATTCTGACTCTGAGATGCTGTACAATTCAGTGTCCATAGTTATTAAACCTGATTGTCACTTTCAGCCCATGTTCATATAGATACTACCTATGAAGAAACACAGAACCTTAAAGGTACCAAATGCATTTGACTTCTCAGTCCTTACCAAATATTAGAAGAAGAGATCCTTAACAAAACATGCACCATGTCAAGAAGTTTATCAACCTAAAATAAGAAAAGATGCAGTGTTTGATTTTAGCATTCTGTTATCAATGAGGGAAAGCCTCCTGGCACCCCAGTAAACAGAGGTAAATGCTACGTGGCTGCATCAGCCCTTGTGCTCTGCATGACCCCTGAGGTCCTTCTCAAAGACCTTGATCCCTTATTGTGTCTTATTGTGGCCTCCTCTCACCAACACTGGCTCTGCCTAGCAGGCGACTAAAATGTCATTTTCAAGCAGCTGCACACAGATGAATAAAGAACAACTTCTCCCTAATTTCATACTTTATCTGGAAGGTGTGCTGAAGGTAATAAACGCAGAAGTGTTAAATAATTGGTTTACATCTTAAGACCTTCTGGCTAAAACCTTAAAGCCAGATCTATCAAAGTGCTCACAAAACAAAGGGGGGTTTTTGAATCCTTTTGAAAGATTTCTCACATCCCCAAAGGCAAGGGAATTAAAAGCAAAGATGAACTATTGGGACCTTACGAAGATAAAAAGCTTCTGCACTGCAAAGGAAACAATCAACAAAACTAAAAGGCAACCAATGGAATGGGAAAAGATATTTGCAAATGACATATTGGACAAAGGGCTAGTATCCGAAATCTATAAAGAGCTCACCAAACTCCATACCTGAAAAACAAATAACCCAGTGAAGAAATGGGCAGAAAACATAAGTAGACACTTCTCTAAAGAAGACATCCAGATGGCCAACAGGCACATGAAAAGATGCTCAACGTCGCTCCTCATCAGGGAAATACAAATCAAAACAACACTCAGATACCACCTCACCCCAGTCAGAGTGGCTGAAATGAACAAATCAGGGGATTATAGATGCTAGTGAGGATGTGGAGAAACGGGAACACTCCTGCACTGTTGGTGGGAATGCAAACTGGTGCAGCCGCTCTGGAAAACAGTGTGGAGGTTCCTCAAAAAATTAAAAATAGATCTACCCTGTGAGCCAGCAATAGCACTGCTAGGAATTTACCCAAAGGATACAGGAGTGCTGTTGCGTAGGGCCACTTGTACCCCAATGTTTATAGCAGCACTTTCAACAATAACCAAATTAAGGAAAGAGCCTAAATGTCCATCAACTGATGAATAGATAAAGAAATTGTGGTTTATATACACAATGGAATACTATGTGGCAATGAGAAAGAATGAAATATGGCCTTTTGTAGCAATGTGGTTGGAACTGGAGAGTGTTGTGTTAAGTGAAATAAGCCATACAGAGAAAGACAGATACCATGTTTTCACTCTTATGTGGATCCTGAGAAACTTAACAGAAGTCTATGGGGGAGGGGAAGAAAAAAAAAAGAGGTTAGAGAGGGAGACAGCCAAAGCATAAGAGACTCTTAAAAACTGAGAACAAACTGAGGGTTGATGGGGGGTGGGAGGGAGGGGAAAGTGGGTGTTCGGTATTGAGGAGGGCACCTGTTGGGATGAGCACTCGGTGTTGTATGGAAACCAATTTGACAATAAATTTCATACTTAAAAAAAAAAAAGAAAGACTTCTCTATCTTTAGAAGGCATTTGGGATTAGAACAGAAATGGGTGTTTTCCAACAATACAAAGAGGAAAAATCACTTGTGTCTGGTACTTGGTTGAGACTGAAACTATGTGAAAAAGACAAAAATGAGGGCACCTGGGTGTCTCAGTCAGTTGAGAGTCTATTGATTTTAGCTCAGGTCATGATCCCAGGTTCGTGGGACCAAGCCCTGTGCTGAGCCCCATGTCAAGCTCTGTACTGACAGTGCGGAACCTGCCTGGGATTCTCTCTCTCTCCCTCTGCCCCTCTCCCCTGCTCAAGCTCTCTCTCTCTCTTTCTAAAATAAAGTTTAAAAAAAGCAGAAATGATGTTTATAACAACTAATTATTCAAAAATCATCTTTACTAACATTCTAGAAACCAGTCTTTGTTTTTCTTACAAAACCAAGGGCAATTATCTGCAAAACTCTCAAACAAAAGTAAACTTCATATTGACCATGCTGAAATAATTAAAGAGATATGAATTGTTTTCTAGGTCTTTGCCATTCAAAGTATGGCCCATGGACCAGAAGCATTAACATCACCTGGAATATTGTTAGAAATTCACTCCCAGGCCTTACCCAGACCTACTGAATCAGAATCCACATTTTGAAAGTATTCCCACATACTTGTAAATACATTAGAGTTTTCAAAGCTCCATTCTAGATACTGTAAATTTGTTCATACAACCACTTGTTGAAATGATTCCATTCAGCATTTAAATATGTGATGGCAAATGACTATTAAGGATTAGCAAATAATTAGTTTGTGTCTATATTAATGCTATTATTAATTTAGTCAATGCTTGTTATTGTAACAGACTCTGATTTTATCCAATGGTATTTCTTGAGCTTTCCAAAGTGATAAAGAATCCCTATTTTTTCTCATTTGTTCCTTTAGTTAATTGTTTTAATCTTTCTGTTGTACTTTCCATTCCAATATAATTATTTATGGATTTTTAAAAGCCTTCTGACATACCCCTCCAGGTTGTCCTAGCAGACACTTGACTCAAAAGGCCATTTCCCCATTCTTTCTTCATTGCAGAACCATGATTTGATTCAGTGTCATGAGGTTTTTAGCTCTAGTCTAAACAAAATCATAATGATCTTATGTCCCTTTACCATATACTCAATTTCCTGTCCTCATTTATAACTAAGCGTGGACATGTGACTGAGGTCTGACCGAAAAAGGATAATCTGGAGGCTTCTGGGGAAGTCTTCGCTCTCTAATAAAAACAACAGAGAGGAAAAGGTGGCTCTCTGGCTCCTGCAATTCCTTCTTTCAGCCTAAACACACACAGGAAGGCTGGTGCTTGACAGCCATCTTGAAGCAATCAAAATAAAAACAAAAAGTCAACTTACTGAGAATGATAGAGTAGAAAAAGCCTGATTCTGAACGAAATGATTGAATCACTACTCATGTCCTAGACTCTTTCCAGAGTTTGGATTATGGAAAAGCAAAACGAAGCAAAAAATGAAACAAAACGAAAACAATCCTTCCCCCTCCAAACCCTATCTATTTAAGATAATATTAATCTACTTTGTTGTGAGAATGATGAAACCATTTCTAACTGGTACAAATAAGAATGCTTACTGTAGTTAGGGAATTGCTATGTAAGATTGAAGGGTTTTGAAACTTATGGCCAGTGGCACTAAGTAAGGCAGCAGAAGACCTTGCTTTTGATACTGGACTCTCTACCTCCTAGCTATGTAAAATTGCAAACCTGGTTTTGTAGGAACTTTGACTCTTCTATTTGCAAGGGCAGAGTCAAAACACCCAGTGCCTTCTTTTTCTGGCAAAAAGAGGAAAATGGGCCAAGTTCTGGAACTTTTCCTTCAAATGAGGTTTTCTAAAACTTTCTAGAGAGTCAGATGTTTTCATGGCTGTTGGTTGTTTCCTATAAATTAAGTTTAATTACATTATCTTTCCAGTGGCATATTTTTGATGAATGTAGTGCTTTTCTTTCTCTTTGGGGGATGGAAAAAAAAAGCAACGAAAGTTTTAATAAGATTTTTTTAAAGTAACTGTCTTCTTTTTCAAGCTAAACAAAATTTTATGCTGAATTAAGACCTACTTCCTCATATTGTATTTTAAATAAAGGATTAAAAACAAAGCCTCATGTAGGTCCTGTGGGAAAATGGAAACATTACAAGAGAAGTATTAAGTTAGCATTTGTAGTATTCTAGGTCTGGACATTAGGTAAAATTTGGTGCAGACTTTTCAAATGTGTGGGCTTTCATAAGCCATACATATCCACCAAGTGGTTTTAATTCACCCAATCTTTAAAAAAAAAAAAAAAAAAGAATCCATTGCCAGCAATTCCTCTGTTCCTGTTCTACCTAACACTGCCCCCATACTTGGATTTGCTCCATGTCAGAAGCAATGGCACTAGGTGCCAATGTGGCATTATGGTTGGTGTTGAGACCTCACCACTTCATAACGGTGCGTGTCTTGGGTTGAGTTGTGTCCCAGCAAATGATGTTGAAGTTCTAACCCCCAATACATGTGAATGTTACCTTGTTTGGAAATAAGGTCTTTGCAAATGGTCAAATTGAGATGAGGTCATTAGGGTGGGTCCTAACCTCGTATGTCTGTGTCTCTATAACAAGGGGAGCTGTGAACCCAGAGGGATGGAAGATAATGTGAAGACACAAGGAGAACACCATCTACCCGCCAAGTGATTTCCAAGGTTGTCAGAAGCTAGGAGAGAGGCATGGAACACATCCTCTCTCACATCCCCCAGGACCCCCCCCAACTTTTTCAACACCTTAATTTCAGACTTCTAGCCTTCAGAATTGTGAGACAATAAATTTCTATTGTTTAAGCTGCCCAGATTGTGGTACTTTCTTATGGCAGCTCCTCCCAGTTACATTCTCTTAGAGGCGTTCCAGAGCAGTGCAGCATGGAACCCAATACCTAAAAGTTGGAAGTCACCACACTAGTAGTATGATTTTTCTAATATTAATCTTTAAAAAAAGTATATTTGATGGAAACTGAGTTGGAAAAAAATCCAAGTCACAGAAACATCCTATACTCAAAATTCCAAAATTGTGTCTTCCCCTTCTTGTGGGTCCTTACTCTTTCTTGAATGACTTCATTACCTCTGGCTTCATCCTGCAGAACATGTTTTTCTGATGTCTGCCTCTTCAGATTGCCATTTGGTAGACTGGTAAATTTGAGTCTGTCTTAAATGTAAAGGTCAAATGATATTTCTTTCTCAATATTAAAATAGGTGTCTATATTTAATATTCCTTTCACCCTAATTTCTCTAGATCTCTGCTGCCTCTGCATATAGCATGTTTGAATATCACCTAAGCTCAAATCAGATCTCCAATGTTAGCAAAACCCTTAAGGCTAGGAAGATCGATAACCTTTCTTAAGAGTTTGTTTTAGTGTTTCCACTTATGGTGAGAAAATTCTTTTGGGGTTCCTCTTGAAACCATAGTTCAAAAAATTGTTTGTTCTCGCAATATCTTTAGTAGAGATACAAACTATGTGATAAGATAAATCTGTGACCATTGTGGGAAAGAGTTGTTATTCCCCACTCTTCACTGAATAACTTAAAGGCTTTGGCATTTGGTTTTTAGTATTTGTATTCTTAAGGAGGGTTTCCTCATCAATTTAAAGTGGAAATGAATTTATTATTTTATTTTATTTTTATTTTTATTTTTTTCTTGGAAATGGATTTTAATACACCAAATAAAAATAACTAGTATGCATGTTGAGAGGAAAACTTCCCACAAGAAAATTCATAGATAGAACTTAAAGCCCCTGTACACTGAGCTCTTCAGATGAGAAGAACATAGCAGTTCTTTTATGTTCCTTGTGAAAAGAAGGAACAAAGACATGGTGAAGCTGTTTTGCTTGCCACGTCAGCATTCCTTTGAGAAGGAAGGAAGAAAATATGTTGTTGGGAGTTCTTCAATTTAGCTCTACAAAGATTTAAATATGTTTTGACTTTCAACGGCACTTTTGCAGGATTGTAAAACTGTCTGTCTCCTCTCCAGACTATTCTGTACACAAATGTAGTTCTAATTTTTTATAAAATACTGCTTTGATCATTCAGCTCCTTGGTCAAAATTGATGATGGCATCCTCCTGTATGTCAGCTCATGTCTACACTATTCAAGATACTTGGTAATCGGTACCCATCCCACCAATCCCAAATGTTATTTCACATTTCCCCGTCATAAAATGTATTGTCTTTATTTTATTGCCTTTCTCTCCCCCTGTTAGCTTCAACACATATGGGTTTATACACACAATATTTACTCAAATACACACACACACACACACACACACACACCCCATATGTATTCTGGCCCTGGGACTTTTACTTATAGTTTTTCCCTTTTCTGCTGTCTGCTTATATCTTTTTCCTAGCCAGATTGTAAACTTCTTTAAAGCTCATTTCCTTCTAGAAAGTTCTATTTCCTTCTAGGAAGCTCCCTTGATGACCAATAGCTCTTCTCCCTGCTACTTATTTAGTATGAAACTATATGGTGCTTCGTTAAATGTTATTTTATAGAGCTTTCTAATTTTTTATTATAATATAATACAATTTTTAGGCTTCCTTCATATCTCTCACAGTCCTGGCATGTGATGGAGTATAACAGACAAACCTTCCATTTCAACAGCCCCCTTTCCACCTCTCTGTAGCATGCTACAGCAAAGACTCACTGCAAAGCACTCATGTGTGAGGAACCCCAATTGTCAAAATGCCCACCAATCCCCTTCTCCTGGTGGAGGAAGTTAATCACTGGCACCTACCATAACCATCACCACCACTTACTGTATGTATAAGGACTGTTGTCCTGGAAGCTGTAGATACTTATGAAAATGGCAAAATCTTACTAAAGACAACCTAGATTTACCGTGGCCGTTATAAGGAATGTTCCAATTAGATATGATTGTTTAAGAAGTGCACTTGAAAACAAGGGTTCCAAAATTAAACAAACAGAATGAGATACCTATTTTATTTTATTTATTTTTATTTTTACTTTTACTTTTTTTTTTTTGAAAGAGAAAGAGAGAGAGAGAGAACCCAGGCTGAGGAGAGGGGCAGAGGGAGAGAGAGAGAGAATCTTAATCATTGGAGAGCCTGAAGCAGGGCTGGACCTCATGATTGTGAGATGATGACCTGAGCTGAAATCAAGAGTCAGATGTTCAACCAACTGAGCCACCCAGGTGCCCCAAAATCTCTATTTTAAATTCACATGCAGAAGCCTCCAAAAGTTTTCAAAATTCCAAAATAGTTTCACTAAAAGATTCATTGCAAAAGACTAGTGAGAAAGAAATAAAAGGTATCTAAAAGAAGACCATAAGATGGAGGTATCAGACTGAGGGGATTTCTGCTGCTGCCTTCTGCTCTCCTTCATTTCAGTGCTTCATCTGGTGATCCTCTCTGAATTGGCTTTCCACTCTGAAGAGACTATTAACAACTACCTCTTAAAACTAGACCATCTGAAGCTATAGGCAATCCTCTTCAGATATCTTTCACTCTCTGGTCAAAGGCCAAACTAGGGGCCTTAAAGAATTTCTTAAACCTAGGGATAATCCTCAAAAGGTTTTGTAAAATAGATTAACTCTTAAGGCCAGTTCAGAGAGGGAAATAAAATTTTATATTGTCTCTTCCTTTCCACATCCAGACCAATCAATTATTGATCCTATTCTCTTCTAGCTATTGCCTTACTTGTCTCATTTTAGATACTAAGAACTTGGATTAGCTTTCTACCTGCCAGGGCCATGCAGCTTGTTCATTCCTTAGGCTATCTTTGGCAGTGACTCTAGATTTTGTGAAGACATCTTTTGTATCCTCACTGATCTAGATCTTGTGAAGATACTTTTTATACCCTCACTGAGGATGCCTCTTGGGTCCTTGGGCTTGTTTAATGCTGCTATATATATTTACTGTGAGAGGTGAAAACTGACAAGATATCTGAAAGGATTTAATAACTTTATGGTCAGAAATTTGTCCCAGTCAGAAGAGGATATTCAGAGCTTGATAGGAGTTTTTAGGCCTTCTCTCCTAAGCCCAGAGAGTTTTGTGCCCAGAGAGTCTTTCTTTCCTTTACTCTGGTATAGGCCTGTAAAGATAATGCCATTCATCTATATCTCCCAGGCCATGGCTAAAGGAGGCGGGTGGGGGTGGGGGGGGGGTTACTTCTCAGACTGTCACGATGCTGGAGACCCCCTGGTCTGTCTCCCTGTCTCTGGTTAACAACCTCAAACTTGGGGAACTCTGTATCCAGACTCTGTGAAAGAGAGAGAGAGAGAACATAAGGCAAAGGTAATGAGAAAAAAATTGGTTGTGCTGTCTCTAGATGCTTAAAATTTTAGTGGCTTTCATGACTGTCACCTTCCAAGTCCCAAGCTACAGTTTGAAACAGGAATTACCAGGAGTCGTTCATGCTTCAGGATACACTTCCTTTGCCAGCGCCCTACTTCCCCGGCTAGGAGTAACTGTAACCAGGAACCTCTCCTTAACTCTTAAAAATATTGCAGAATCTGCAGAATCTGCTGCTAGATCCAAGAAAAGTCCTTGGACTCTTTATAACTAAACAGCGTTGTTCTGGATAATAGGATAGCCCCTGATTATCTTTTAGGGGAACAAGAAGCTGTCTGCGTTGTGGCCGATACTATCTGCTGTATCTAGGTTAACACTTTGAGGAGGCTGAAAGTCAGCTTGCTCACTGAGCACCACTTGGTTTCAATAGGTGAGTCCTCCAATGAGATCTTTCTTTGATTGGCTTGGGTCTTAGGGGGTCATGGCTCTGAAGTACACTGCAAACATCGGGAATTTTCCTGCTTATAGCTATCATAATAATCTCCCTGGTGCATTGTATTTTCTTAAAAGCTTGAAATGCAGGTTTGCAGCTGCCAACCACTAAGCAAATGATCTCCCTAAGACTGGAACATCAAAAAAGGAACAAAGAGAACGATTGACAAAAAATGGTTTTAAAAAACTGTCAAAAAGCTCAATGTCGTGGCCTGTGAACATCACAGAGATTAGAGATTCAGCCTCCCACCCCCTCCAATTTTTCCATGTTCGATCAAATCCATTCTACACAATGTAGTTCCTAGTGACTTTTAAAAACAACAATCAGAAATCATGCCACTATCCCCACCTAAAAACTTCTGACTTATTGCCAGATTTTTTTTAATGCAATCTCTACCCCCCATGTGGCGCTTAAACTCATGACCTCAAGATCAAAAGTTGCATGCTCTACCGACAGAGCCAGCCAGGTGCCTTGACTTGCTGCCAGATTGTAAAAGAAATGTGCAAGGCTGGCTAGGCCTTTTATGGTCTGGTTTCTATTTACATCTCCCATTTCATTACCAAGTTCAGTTCTACTCCAGATTTCAGTCAACAGCCGGCTTTTCTTCCACTGAAACCACCTTTCAGTTACCTGCCTTAATCATCCCACTGGCTGGACCCCCTCACTCCCCCACCAGCCCTGATCTTTGCATGACTAACTTCCTCTCCATGCCTCAGACCAAACGTCACTCTTCAGGGATGTCTTCCACGACCGCCCCTCCCTCGCTAAGCGTAGATTAGGTTTCATTTCACCCTTCCACCGCACTCTGAATGTGTCATCTGTGGTGGTCACTATCCTCATAATGGTCAGGAAGTGAATATTTTTATGTTTCTGCATAGTTAGGGTTTTGGGGGCAAATTTTTCCAGGACCTGGGTTAAAGAACTAACCTTGAAACTTAAGATAGTAAGAGACTCACTTTCCTGGAGGTATCTGTTTATTTCAAGGAATGATAAGGTCTGGAGGCATGGAGACATTCCAAGAGTACTCTTGGATATGACCCTTGTGTGGAGTTCATTTCAGAGAAACTCGTCTTCTATCTCCCCTGGAAACATTTACATTCCAAAGGGTAAAACCCAGGATGTTTCCTATTCTTTCCCAAAGGAGAGTTAGTGTACCTTAGGGAGCAGAGTTTTCTCTCATCATCTTATGAAGAGAAGGAAGGGAGACAGTAATGCCTCTTCTATGTAAATTCTCACATTCTTTTGGGGTTCTTCACCTATAGAAGAGACTCCAGCAAGTATAATGTGATATCTGGCTCTCATCGTATCAACCTCAGAAGAGGAAATATTGGGGCTAGGGAAATGGTGCAGTTTTTGTTTTTGTTTTTTTTTTAATGTAAGCAAATACAAATAGTTTTTCTCTGCCCCAGAAATCTTGTCTCTAACTCTCAGGATAATATAAATAAATATAAATATTAAAACATGTCAATATTTACAAATTTAATTTCTATGTTCACAAATGGACTATAATGTCCTTGAGTGTAGAAATCCTTGAGATTCATTATGGTATTCCTAGTGCCTGGCAGTATGTGGTGCTTAAGAAATCTTTGTTGATTGCTTGCTGAGCAAGTAAGTGAATTGCCTCAATGCCTGAAGAATGATTAAGTGTTATTCAGTAGAAAGTGAGAATGGTTTAATTATCCAAAGCTCGTGATGGCTCTGCAAGTAAGTGAGGTCTTCTGGTAATATTGTTTGGAGAAATCCAGGGGCTTGCAGTGGTTCTGTCCCTTTCCTTGCTAGATTAGCAGTAGGTTACTCATTTGTAAGGCCTCAGCCATCACTATGACCTATTGTTGTCCTGGGTGCATTCCTCAAAGATGGATTGTTTCCTTAGAGTGAAGGCTCTGGAGTGTGCACCGCCTTGAATGAAATCCCAGCTCCGTCCCTTGACAGCAGCAACTTACTGGACTTCTTTGTGGCTCAGTTTCTTATCTGTAAAATGGGCAGGATAATAAAATCACCAATGTTGTGAGAATAAAGGGAGGCTATTTATGCAGAGCAGTTAATAATATAATGAGTTGTGAGGGGAAAAAATGAATTAATTACTACAAAATCCTTAGAAAAATACCTGCCACATCATCAGTTCTACAGAAATTTTTTTTTTTTTTGCCTATGTAATATTCAATTTAGGAAGGATTCAGAGAGAGAAGAAAAAAGTTCAGTAAAACAATTTTTCTATTCTAATACATGAAAAAAATTTTTTTTGGCCAATGAAAAATATAGTTTAAAAAATCAAGTCAACATTCTAACCTATAGATTCTTTGGTTAAGAAATCATTTCTTCAGGTTCAGTGGCAAGTATTATCCCTAAAATAATTTCCCCCAAATTAGTGCACAGTAAGTGAAATCCTGCCCGGAACCATCTGGAATATGTAAAAATAAGAATCACATCTGATTCTATACAGAATGCAGGGTATATTTTTAGTTACAAAGAACTATTGTCAAACATTCTAAGAAAAAAAAAAAAAGGAGGAAAACATTCTCTCCTTTCCAACAAGTCAGGGAACTATTTTCAAAGGTTTTTTAAAGACTATGTGATGTGCTTGTTTTTATTATCATTTGGAGGTCTGTTTTCACAAGATGAAATATAATATTTAGAAGGGGAAAGAGGCTGCTTAGGGAACATCTAAAGCCTGATTGTTGCTTTAATGGCTTAAGTCTCTTTTCATGCATTCAACAAATAATTATTGAGAGTGTGCTTTGGGCAAAGTGTGCATTAAGCTGTCCGTGTGTTTATTTATTAAGTGTGGTGAGCTGGCATCTCCTCCGTGTTCAGGGAGGGGCAGCCTTGTGCAGCGCTCTCAAAGGGACCCAAAAGAGTTAATAGATCTCATTAGGTAACAACGTGGCATCATCATCCACCCGGTTTTTGGTTGGATGGCATTACCAGAGAGGTCAAGGTCTATGTTTGATTCTTACCTGGAGAGGTTTTCGTCTTGCTCAGCACTTTTGGGTCACAAAGCATGCTTTGACCTAACAATCTAACCCCAGAGTCAAAATCAGGCAATAGGAAATATTAGAGCAAATTTGTTACTGTCACTGATACTGTGTGTTCACACTGTATGACTTCTTATCTGAAGGATGGTACTTTATTTTTATTGCTATCAACTCATTTGTATAGAAGCTCAACAGAAGGTTCCAGTATCTAAAACTTAAACAACCTATGGATAGAAGAACTAATTCTATATAAGATGTGTTATGTGCCAAGAACTGTCATAAATGCTTTACATATAAGGTTCATTTTAATTTTCATAGATCCCTATAAAGAAGATGCTGTATTATCCCCATTTCACGCACCAGAAGACTAAGGCAGAGAGAGGTTATGTCACTCCCATTGGCTGTTAAGTGGCAGAGGTGGCATGGAACTCTAGGCAGTCAGGCTGAAAACCCACTGTTTTCACTCACTGATTAACATACCAAGGATGTTGTCTTTTGTTATTTGAAGATGAAATTCGTTTTTCATTTAAGAAAATTGTGTTGATTGCTGCAATGTATTTTGTAAATAAACTGACAATGAAATATATGATTTTAAGATTTAGTCAACAGATCTGTGTTGATCCTTTCACTATCCTAGTAATTGGCTCCTTGATGCCTCACGTACTATATCCAGACATTACTCTCTGCAGATGAGCTCCAACTTCTCTCCAGACACTTTCTTCATGGTCTTCTCCCCACTTCCTCCATGTCAATTGGCCTCTTTCCACCTAGTCAATTTAGCCTGAAATCACCTTTCCTTCTTTAAATTTCTATAGCAATTAATGGTAGTTCATTTGTCTGGCTATATATGTTAAGAATTATGGCATTTCCTCTATTGTTGACTTGAACTGTTATTGAAATCATTGGTCATGATTTAACTCCTCATGTGTCTTGTGTCTCTTTAATTCTTTTCTAGGACTCTAAGCTCCTTGAGGACAAAGACCTGGTTTTAAGCCTTAAATAAAAGGTTTTGGTTAGTTTATATGTATATATTACAGCCATAATCCATCACAAAATAAAACATGAATCCTTCCCAGATTAAGATGAAATGCTGAGAGTCATTAAAAAATATTAAGATGGGTGGCTTTGATTTTAGATAAATAGAAAATAATCTGCCCATTTAGGAATTGTTCTCTTGTTTTTCTCTGTCTCTCAAGAAATGCTTTTCAATGTCAATTATGCATGAGACAGGGCTAACCTCATTTTTTTTTTTTTATATATATAGGTAAAGATTAATGGTCCTGGATTGCATGGAACACATTGTCTAGTTGGGTTTCTGGATTCTATACCTCTCAATAACGTGTAACTAAGAAGCTTAAGAATTATGTAATAAAAACTAAAATGATCTTAACCATGTGAGACTTTAGAGGAGAAAGTTGGGAGAGAGGCCACTTTGGACTGGGATGCTCAGTCCATGAAAATGGGATTTGAGCTATGTATGTAATGGGAGGTATAAACTGTGAGGTTGGTCATGCAGAAAACTATCAATATCAGATTTTTAGGCACTGGAAAGTCAGCAGAAATATTATGAGCCTAATTTGGATTGGAGAAAGATTGGAGGCAGAGTATGCAGTAAAGAATTATTAGAAAATATAGATTCAAAACTTTAGAAGTGCGTTAAATAGCTAGATCTCATTTAGGGAGAAGAGAAAACTGTGACCCAAAGACGTAAAGATAATTGCCTAAGAACACAGTGTAAGGCTTTTACTTTTGTTTTCAATTTTTAATTTTATTTCCGGATCATAAATTTGTGATTTTGAACAAATTTTGTTATGCTTTAAATTGAATTTAAAAGAAAAACACTGAGTCAAGGGCAATTCTACCAACTATCAAAGTATATTTTGGGGCTAGAAACATTAAAGGGCATAATGGAACTGATAGGAAAAAAAGCCTCAAGACTTGGCTATGCAGTATGTTATTTGTCTGAGATATTAAAACATCCTTTTACATTTATGGAAAACAGTATGCTAATAAATAACTCCTAGCTCTATTGCATTATTTGACAACCAGTCCCATGTTATTTTCATTACATTAAATGGTAGCAGTAAACATGAAAATGATGTCTCATAATGCATTGATAAACTTTATCGTTTTCTTGCTGAATTTATCACTAAGACAGCTCACATCATTTTCACTTCATTTAGTAGATTCAACATGTTCTCAAGGCTACTGACATTTCTGTTGGTTTTGAGTGGCTTCTAATGTTTATTTGCACTTGAGTAGGGACTGAAAAATCTCATTAAAAGACAGTTGCTCATTTCCATTAAGGGGCCATGAAATACAGATGGTGATATTTTTTCATCTGAGTCCAAGGTGAACAAGAAGAAAGAATACTCATAGATCTGAAATACTGACCCATTTGCTCAAGAAATTTCCTGAGTGGTAATAACTTTTACCTGTTATTTCATTTGTTTTGAAATATGTGATAATTTCCAATGGCCAAAGATGACCAACAGAGAGTGATCTTAAACAAAGACCAGTTGCAATTTAACTTGCTGGAAAAGTATTCCAGAGTTTCTGCAATGTTGTAAAACTTCTTGGATATCATTTAAAGCATAAAATTGTATGAAATTTTATGTTTATGTGTTTATTCATTTATTCATATTTTTATCCAGTGACTGTTTATGGAATGCCTAAATAACTGTGATGTAAGATAAAAAAGTGAAAAATCAAAAAAAGAGATATATGGATAAAATGTTAATGGAAATAAAAACCCTGATGCTCTAAGTGTTCATGGCTGGAGGCTTAGGGACTTCTTTCCTAAGCTCCTGTGAAATTATGAAAGTCCCTCAATTCTTTCAGCAGGCCAAATGGAAGTGATCTGGAAGAGTTCATGGACATTTGCAGTGTTGGTACACATCTAAGTGTTAAGTGCACTATTTGAAAGTATACTAGGAAAATGAAGACATTATCAAGGTCAATACTTAAGCTGCTAGCTCACAGTGATTTCTTTCTTTCTGCACATGTCATTGTAGTTAAGATCAAAAGTTTTGTCGTTTCTAGCCAAATTTGAAATTTGGGAGAAATGGTATAAAGATGGTTTGATGAAAATTTGGCCAACTTTGTTTAACTTGAAAATTAGTAACCTTGGACTGGAGTCAAAAAGATGTATGTGTGCATACATACATACAAAATTGTGGGGACTGAAGTCTTGCAGTTTTTATGGAAATGTGGATGAACGTTCTGGGCCTGCAAAGTGCACTAAGCCTCTACCTTCCGAGCAGCTTAATCCAAGAAAACTGTACCCCTAAATCCGTGTGTGTGTGTGTGTGTGTGTGTATGTGTACATGTTTGTGTGTGTGCACATGTGTGCATGCACTTTCCTTAGAGGCATGGTGAGTACTTCCCCTGAGTATCATTGATAAAGGGCTTTACAATATGCTCTGTCAGGTCTAATGCCTTAGGTTGATGACATTTCTGATTCAAATATGATTATTCTGAGAAGATTTTAGAATTTAGTTATGACAAGCCTATTCCACTTTTCCTTCCTTCCTTCCTTCCTTCCTTCCTTCCTTCCTTCTTTCTCTTTCTCTTTTTCTTTCCTTTCTTTCTTCCTTTTTCCTCTCCCCCCACCTTTTTCTTTTTTATTTACAAAACTTTGCCATAAGGGAATTATGAATGTAGGCAAAGGATATTGTCTAAAGATAAAGCAGGATTGGGGCGCCTGGGTGGCTCAGTCGGTTAAGCGGCCAACTTCGGCTCGGGTCATGATCTCACGGTCCATGGGTTTGAGCCCCGCGTCGGGCTCTGTGCTGACAGCTCAGAGCCTGGAGCCTGTTTCAGATTCTGTGTCTCCCTCTCTCTGACCCTCCCCCGTTCATGCTCTGTCTCTCTCTGTCTCAAAAATAAGTAAATGTTAAAAAAAATTTTTTTTAAGATAAATCAGGATTAAATTAGTTAAGAAAGACCGTGTAAAGATTAGTATTTTCTATTCAATTTCTATCTTATTATTATTCAGATATTTAATCCAGAAGTTGTTTGGGAACATAAATTATCATTATTTTGGTACTTTACTGTATTTATTATGTAAAAACAGTCACCAAATGAAACTTTTAATGTACCAAAAATTATACAGAATACATGCATCACAGAAATTATTATTGAATATATTTATGGAAGTAATCATACTATGTACTATATGCTATTGGGGCATACCCAAGGACAATCAGAAATTTCTGGACTGCTGTAAAGTACTTATCTTTTATTTAAAAATCAAGATTTTTAGTTACTTTCAATACTTTTAAAAGGCTATACCCAATATATAGATAAACTAGATTTGAATACAAAGTGAGGAAAATTTTACCTCAAATTTTTCTTAGTACTTTGCCATTAATTTGAGAAATGAAAATCAAAAGACCATGTTTACTATTATAATAAAAATATTTATTATAAAAATGGTTACATCTCATTGTACATAGAAACAAAAACACAATTTATACATCAATAACTTAAGTGGGCCTGAACATTCAGTATCCAACTGCTAGAATTCTAAAGTTCTTCTGCAGATTTTACAAATACCAATGTAGACTGTTTCTATTTCATAGAACTCCATTTACCCAGTTGATGTTATTGAGATATTAACATTTTTTTCTCTAGTATTTTAAAGATAGTTCACAGTGTTTGGGTTAATTAATCAACTGCTTTAAATCTTTGGTAAATACAAGTATTTATATGCAACGTTTAAATTTCAGTAAGTAAAAACTGAAAAGTCAAATAACCTATTGTAAATAGTTTTGTGTAATCGATAAATGCATGAGCCAGAGTCCCACCATCAAGAAAAGTTGCTATGCAGGACTTCTCATGATAAGTCTGACATCCACAACAAATTGTTTGAGGCCCTTTTGGCCACTACAAGAAACACCACAACTCTAGGCCACAAGAAAATTACACAAAAATGTTAAATTCAACATATACAAACAGTACCAATTATTTAACAATGCAGAAGATTCTATATTTTTCTCTAAATCCTGGTTTATACATCAATTTGAACAGGTGAGTTTATTACCTCATTAAAGCCTATTATCTCACAAGAGTGAGAGAACCATTTAAAGAAGCCATTGTGTTTTGAAAGACATCCATTCATCCTCTTGCCAGTAATTTATCTATGAAAATATAGATAATTTCTTGAAATAATTTGTAGGGAAAAAAGCAAGATGCCTGCCTTCTGTTTCCTTCCTTCCTCCCTTTCTTTTCTCCTTCCCTCCTTCTTCCTTCCTTCCTTCCTTCCTTCCTTCCTTCCTTCCTTCCTTCTTTCCTTCCTTCCTTCATTTTTCCATTCCTTTTGTGGGAGTTATATAGTAGACTGGCCTGTCAACCTGCATATTATATTTGAGCTCCACAAATTTCCATATGCATTACAACTTTCATTTACCAGCCCTCTCTCAATGATTCAAATGAAAGTATCCTGGCATGAAAACCTCTTAATCCCAGGCTATTTGTTAAAAATATCCCAAAAAGTATTTAAATTCTAATGTTCTCAAGCCATTTGAAAATTAGAAATTGTTTTTATAGACATAGTAATGCAGGAGTGTAGGGGATATAATTAAATATAACAAAAATATATCTTGTTAAGCCTAGAAAATGGATACCATCATTGGATTACCACCACTACAGGGTAGAGAACAGCCCCTGCTACCGAGTTAGGTTCTGAATGCATGATTTCTTTCCCTAACATTGGCTTTTCCAACCTACCATTTCATTTAAAAATAAAGCAAGGTGAGAGATATCATTGTTATCACTTTGGCAATTCTCCTCCCCTGCTAATTGCCGACATCCTGAATTCAGTGCATATTTTAAAACTCACTCAAGACTAGGCAGGCACCTGGCAATATTGTGTTGTTCACTTATTACATGAAGTGTGAACAGGAAAGCAGCATAATGAAGACACTATATCAGAAGAGGTTTTCTTCTGAGATTTTTACACGGGCCCAATGCCTTGGCTGCAACTTTGAATGAAATGTCTTGATTCTTTCTTCTTCATTCAAATAACATTCAAAGTAAATGTTATTTAGTCACCAGCTTACCCCCACTGCAGCGCATAGAAATGTGTGAGATGTACATTTATGTACACGTCTAATCTCATAGCTTAAACTACGCCCCAGCCCTTTGATGGCAGGGGAATACTGGCATATTGACATTCGGTGTGCAATAAATACCAGTGTCTTTTGCCATCAACCAGAGGCCTAAATATCAGTCTACTGAAACTGTTAGCTTATATCTTCACTTTACTCTACTCCCATTCTTATTGATAAAGACATGGACACTTGAGGCTTTCTTCTGCTTCAGGATTTGATATAAGCTCATACGTTAGGCTACATTAAAAGAATAGAGACTGGCCATCTGTTAATGCCTACGTTACACTGTCCTGGGTCACGGAAACGGGTGTCGTTCCTCTTTGCACCACTGTTGTGATCAAGGGGTTGCTTTTGTTTGTTTTTGAGGAAACAGGAGTTCACACACAAACACTCAAGAAGCAGCACTGGCATAGGCCCACTTTGATCCCTTAGAGTGTCCTGAGTGTCCCTTTTCACAGAGCCATTTTCTCCTTTGCCAAGTTCCTTGGTTCCTTGCTTGGGATACACCAGTCATCAGCCTCAATGCTCATCTGATAATGTTTGAAGGCTGATTTGTTAAAGACGGGGAGTTTTTCTACAGACTCTGAAGATAAGGCCTGAAAGAAGACAGGGAAGAAAAATCAAACCAAAGAAGTTATTCATGGCGTAATTTGTATTTGAAGTGATTATTCAAAATTACTCAAACATTCAAATACATCCCTTTGATTGATTCAGTAATAAGAACACACCACAATCCATAGTATGCTAGGCATGTATAAAAGAAAACAAAAAAGCAAATGTTATTTCTACCCTATAGGGGCTGAAACAGTATATATACAATTATAAATTGGGGAACAGAATTTGTATTCAATATTTACACATGCCCCTTGTTTGGATATTGCTGACGTGATAGAGCTGAATAGCAAAGCTCTTCTTTCTTTACAAAAACCTTTGTATCTGTGATAGAGCCCTAATCTGATACAATTAATTTATTAAAATCTGAGACTATAAATCTATGATCTCTTAATCTTTCCCAGTGCTTTGAAGACTTTTGCTTATTTAAGAAATGAATACATAAACTATTTCAGGTAGTCAAAGTCCTCTTGGCAAATAATTCCCTTGCACAAAATGGGAGCCTGCAAGCTTAATGTTTTAGTCGCTAAAATCTGTAAATACATGTTCAGTCAAAACAGTTGGAAAATGATTAACGAATAAGGACAGTGACCTTAACAAATAAATTGAGGCTTTATCAGAAATAGAAAAAACATGTACCAAGTTTTAAAGTTTAATCAGGAATTGCCAGACATCCCACTGACAGCTGGTGAGCAGTTAGTTTTTCCTTCCCTGGATTTCTAATAAGGTCAGCCTAACGTCTTCGGTGTGTTGATATCAGTTGTTTTCTAGGCTGGAACATTATTAGCATATACTCCCCACTATTCTCACAGATGCCAAAAGGTGTTGATTTTAAAAATTCACATGAGCATCTCCTCATTTGGAAGCTTGCATGCTTCTTGAGAAATAATTTTGCTTCACTTGAGGCAGGGAGCCTGGCCCCACTTCCAGTTTGGTAAGTTACCATAGTAAATTTTAAACTGTATACCTACACATACCAAACAGAAAATAAAATGACTTGTAGTCATCATTATTTGCATTAACTCAGTTTGGGGTATTTACTGTGGACCATGGAACTCGGGTCTGTAAAGGAGGCATTGTTTTCAGAACTATGATTGTTTCTATTGCATTTAAAGGATACCTTTAAGTAGATGATGGCATCTGTTCCATATCCTGACAAAGAGTAGAGATTCAGATCTCCTTGAAAGTACTTGGCATAGAGACGAGAAATTGGCAAGCCGTAACCAAAACCAGCCTAGAGGGGAAAAATCAGTTATTGGCAAAGAAGTGTACCTGATCACTGAAATACAAAATGGAGGGAGGAGTTATCCTCCCCGAAACTGATGTTCTAGAACCTAGATAAATATTTTCTGCTTCCAATCAGACACCTCCTGTAGAATTGTTTTACCATTTTCAGCTGGCTGTATCATTCTTCCTCAAACCCCCCATGCCCAATTTAACTAAACGGACTAACTTGACTAAACACATCCTTGTAATCCTTGCTTTACATTTAGAAGTGAGTGGCTGGGATGAACTTAGTCATTTAATTGGTCTTACCAAAGGAGCATTCCGGGAATTATCCATCACAGGCGTTGGCGCAGTGGAGTATGTGTAACTAAAGAGGCGGTCGATGATCCTCAGGGGAACACCACCTCCTCTGTCTGAAATCTTAAGCAAACAAACAAGTCACCAAAGCTATACATTAAAAACAATGTGCATTTATCTATAGAAAAATATTTTTTCCTTCATTTAAAAATCACCTGGTATACATGCCTTTGATCTGTTGCTAAAAGCAGAGAGCTTGATTGTTATGGACACATTTTTACTTGTCTCAAGAGAGACTCAAAAGAAACGCAGAGAATGGTTACCTTAATTGTAAGGTCTTCTTTTCCCAAGACAACAATCACTTCAATTGGCGTAAGGGAAGGCCGATTTTCCTGGTGTTCAACTGTTGCTCTCATTGCATTCTAAGGAAATCAAAACCATAAGGAATTCAATGGCAGAAGAATGAGAAACAATAAATAACTGTTTTTTATGTTTAAAATAAAAGCAGCACAGAGGGCAATTCAAAGTTCCTATTTTTTTTAAGTTAGTAGTAAAACAGCTCTGTAAATAGCCATTTATGAATGTGTCATGCAGGATGTATAATGAAAAATATTCATTTACCATGTAATATAGCTCCTGGGAGTAATGTCTAATGGAAAAACAATTCTGCTAGCTGTCAAGTTCTTATTTGTAAGCTTAATTTAAATGTAGAAATTGGTTTTTATAGTCCATTTCCTGGCTCTCTCTTTTTTGTCTTTCCATTACATTTTACATCCAAGCACCAAAGACTATTACATAACAAATGAACAGTGAATCATTGAACCAATTTATTGGCTTTTATAAAACTTGCTGGGAAAGGTTGTTACTATTTAAAAGGATAGTAAATAATTCTAAATTAAATTTCAATTTGCATTTGATTATCATCTTAACTTTTACCAATGATGGCAAAATAACTCTAGGAGTTGGACTATTCAATTTAAAAATAAATGAAATTAACGAAAAAAGCATCTTTTGTCCTTCAACAGCAGAAGAAACTCAAACAAGTTTTCAGACAAATGCATGAATCTCAGGCAGATAAAGTTTTGGTTTATTTCACCCATTTTCCTCTCTAACCTTTTTGCAGTACATTATCTGCTTTCTGGTTTGTATATAATAGCAAGTTCTAATCATTAGCTGAAGTAAAAGAAAATAGATCAGATGTTTGTAGTACAATCGATACCTCATTGCACTAACATTAGAATAAGGTAAGAAACAGTGAGTCTGAGAAAAGCTATATCAGAATTAGAGGCAAATTTCACTTTTTTTAGGCTTCCTCCTCTTTCAGTCCAAGGGATTCTTGAAAAACACCACGGAGCTTTTTTTCGGTGTGAGCACAGTTTTAATTTGATGTTAAAACCCAGGACAGGATTTGATCCATAGTACCTGGCTACCCCAGACCAGTAACATTCACATCCTTTGCGAGCTTGTTAGAAATGCAAATTCTCAGATATACAGAATCGCAATATCTGGGGCTGAGGCTAAGAATCTGTGTTTTAACAGGGTTTCCAGATGATTCTAATGCATACTGAAGTTTGAGAAGCACTGAACCACAGTCTTGCTATTGAAAGTGTGGAGTGTGGACCAGCAACATCACCTGTTGGCTTATTAAAAATTCTAAACCCCATAACAGTTCCACTGAATCAGAATTTGCATTTTTTTATCAGAAAATTTTTTTAATGTTTATTTTTGAGAGAGAGAGAGAGAGAGAGAGGCAGAGAGAGAGAGAGAGAGAGGGAGACACAGCATCTGAAGCAGGCTCCAGGCTCTGAGATGTCAGCACAGAGCCCGACGCAGAGCTCTGACTCAGGGCTCTGACTCACGAACTTTGAGATCATGACCTGAGCCCAAGGATGCTTAACCAACTGAGCTACCCAGGCGCCCCCAAAATTTGCATTTTTAACAAAACCCCAGGTGATTCATATGCATGTTAAAGCTGATCATGGAAGGAACTGCCTTCCCTGCCTTCTGAGTATATTCCAGACTCAGGTTGGAGCCCTGCCATGTCTGGATTTGGAGCTGGAGTGTCCTGTGGGGGTGGAGGTAACAAGGCCTCATTCACTGGAACATTTACCCAATGACCTTCCTTAACAAATGCATGAATGACTAGTGCTTTGTTGGACACCTGAGAAAATAATAAGAACAGGGAGCACTAAAGACATCGTGAATCATGTTGTGCATTCTCAAGTATGTTTTAATGTTAACAATGAACTGCATGTGCCCTTTCAAACATTAACTGGAGCTTCCTTCTGCTAGGAGTACTGAATCATGTTCGGGAGAAGGCAGTGATGCTCCCATTGAGTAGGAAATGATAAAGGAAATAAAAATGTAACCTGTGAATTAAAAATAAAAAAACCCACAAAACTGAAATTATATTGTGAAGTGTCATACCTTGAATAGTTCAAAGAGCATATGATGAAGGTGAGAAGGTACATACACAATGTGAATTGGCTGGCCTGGAAATTTCCCTAGAAAAAATTTAAACTCATTTAAAATCAGCAAGCAAATATTTCATTAAAACAAACTTCCATATCTATGTGAATTAACAGATACCCCTTATTCTCAAGATTAGAATACTCCCCATCTTTCTTTACTCCGAAACTCTCCCCAAGAAGCTTCCCTCTTAAACAGTAAACACAACTGGCTTATTATCAAAATGCTATTACAGTTGCTGTCTTGTGCTCTATGATTAAGTTTTTGCATTTCTCTAACAATGTATAAAGTCAGATGAAGTGTGTCACAAGGGTGATTATGAAATTAGATTATGTGGATTATTTGTTTCTGCTTTCATAACTTTTGTCCTGGGCAATTTCAGAGTTAAAATTATATGCATTTTAAGAAAGAAGAAAAAAATAAATATGTCCATAGCATAACATTGAAATTAATGTTAACTATAATTTTCATATTTTATGGGAAACAGCATATCTGATTATTCTTGATCTTTATCACCCAAACATTAAATCTTACAGACAAAATATGCTTACATTTCACTGAGAGGTTAAAGAAAACAGAGAAACAAAAACCTCATAATACTGTTTGAGAAGAAAAATAAAAGTATTATTCTCTGGTGTTCCAGGCCTTGGCAAAGTCTGAATCAGAAAACAGAAGGTCTGGCACAATTCCCTCTTTATTTGATCAAACAGTTCAAGCAGTTTATCTACAAGTATTATGCAACAGTGCTGTTAATGCTTAGAGGTATTTTTCAATCTTTATTTGTATTCCTATTTTTAATTCAGCAATTATATTTACATATCCCCAGTCCATAAGTTAGGGCACTTTTAATTCCAACAACTTAATTTTTACTGTTTTTCTTTAAGAAGCACCATGGGATAAGATAAAAACAGAGCCTGACATTCATCATATTATCACTTCAAGGTGGGAAGACCCTGTCTTTTCAGGTGCCCTAGAGTTGAAGTCACTGAAGTATGCTTTGCTTCCAAAACTGTGGTGTATACTTATAGTGCAATTAAAATAATTTTATTTTTAATTTAAAAACATTTTTAAAAGAACATTTAACATGAGATCTACCTTCTTAAATATCTAAGCATACAACATAGTATTGTTAACTGTAGGCATGGTGTTGTACAGCAGATCTCTAGAACTTACTAATCTTACGTAACTGAGATTTTACACCCATTAAATAGCAACTCCCCATTTCCCCCAGCCCCCAGCCTCTGACAACCACCATTCAACTCTTTGCCTCTCAGAGTTTGAATATTTTCTATACCTCAGATAAGTGGAATCATACAGTATTTGGCCTTCTAGGACTAGCTTATTTCTTACAGTAAATTTAAAGTGTTTTCCCCCCAGTTCTTATGAGTAACTTCTCCAGGAGGATACATCCACAACCAGTGGTTCCTCCTATTTCTGGCCTCCCCGACTCCTATATTCTGTAATAAGCTATCTTTTTGATCTAAGATACTGGAACTTTGTGGCTACTCTAAATCTTAAATTATTTGTTTAAACCATTCTTCTTTATGAATCAGCAGCAGCAACTGAATATGCTCAATTGGAACTTTCCAGTTGAGATAAAGAGAACCTTGGCTTCAAAAAAGAAGTGTACAAATTCTAGACAAGTGCAGAAGGGAGAAAAGCAACGCAGAAGTTGCTCTGTATTTACAAGAAGTAATCATACTGGGAGAGTAGTGAATTTTCTATAAACTAAAATATGTTTTATTTATAGCTTACCATTCACTTGTGTGAGTTTTAATTCTGGTGATGTTAAATAATACTGGTCACAAAGCATCTTTGAACATTCAAAGGCATCTGAAATAGAAGGTTTTTTTCATAATGATGAAAAACACTTATGCCAAGTAAAATTTTCATGTAATCTTTTCATGTAATCTTTCATGTAGTTAGTTGTGTACTACCTTGTACCCTAAATATCTGAAATGTTCTTTAGAGTACGTGTTTATTTACCTGAAAAAATACCTTTTAAATATTTTATTGAAGAAAAAATTAAGGCAGTGGTTAAGTTATAGCTGTAGCAATAGGATTATGCACACTTCGGAGATCAAATAAATATATAAGAATATGGAGATTAGCCATTCACATTTGGATTCTTATAATTTTATAAATGAATGTTTAAACCCCTGACTTTCCAAAGCAAATGACCTTCATGACAGTATTTATAAAATATAAATGGAACACTCTGAATACAAATTCATTCACAAAGTCATCTTAACTATAGACATGTCAATCATATCGCATGTATTTTTAATCAGAGGAATACAGAAATCTAGAAATTACCTTGGACCACAGCTGCCACGTCACAGTTTGGATCAATGCTTCCAATGTGACTTGGGTTTCCTGTCTGTGAGTCACTAAATATAAGAACTGTTGACAAATAAGAACAGTTGTTATAAACATCAGGATAATAATGATTAAAGCTACCGTTGTAAACGAATGTGAGCCCCCGAATAACAGAACATCTGGTTGGGGTCTAGCTTATATTCTACACCCATCTCCGTATGCCATGAGCATGATGAACTAACTTACTGTGCTGGTTCATCAGCATCCGGGTAGAAATACGGTTCATATAAAATCGATCCAAGAAATACTGAAGATTTTGATTGGTGACTGGGTCAACTGTACAGCCATCTTTATATTCTATGATTCCTTGTGCCATTGTAGGAACCACATTGTGGTGTCTATTTCGAACTGTGATGAGAGTATCTACAAAACTAAGCCAAAACACATGAACAGTTAGTGAAAGTTCAAATAAGTTTCTTTCACTTATAGTCCTTAGATTATTTCAAAGAAAGCTAAAGCTTTTTGTAAGTACCCATCTAACAAACTCAAATGATAAAATGTTTGGATGAAGTTTTATTAAGGCTCTCACTACAGATTCTTTGACTATGTAGAGGAAATAGTATCACAAACAGATTTATTTGGCTTCTAACTTACATGTAAACGTACCAGCTTTCTAACTGGTGAATTCATTCTAAGAGTTCCTTATGCATTCTCTTTAAAAAATAATAATTAAAAAATAATTACTACGAAGGAGGATTCTAGAGTGCCATTGTGGGAAAAACTTTTGAATTTTCTTGTCAGATTTATAAAAAGATTCTTCTTTCTTATTCTTATAGTCAGAAACTGTCAGTGACTCTGAAGGGAAGTGTCTAATCTCCCGTGACAATGACATTTATTAATATTATGCAATAGTAAATCCACCTGCAAATCCCATCATCAGACTAAATTTATAGTAAAAATAGAATTCCTTAAAAATAAAAAGTTCTCCGCACTTGTTCGTACTCAGCATCATTTTCAATGCTATCATTCTTTATCAATTTTAAAAAACCAACAAGCCCAAACTTGTCATTTGTAAAGGGGAGATTATTTGTCATTCAGAGTTGTAGTTCCTTTAATTTATGTCTAAAAAACAATCTTAGGAGTATGTCTGGAAATAGCCAAAGTTTTAGACTCTTATTCCAATGCATAGAACTTACTCTGATAATGCTTTCTGGTCCTCTGGGCTTTTCTCATGGAATTCTACCAAATCCATCAGGCTCTGGATATACCTATAAAGTGACAGGTGTGCTTTAAGTTTCAAAATTGAGCAGTCAGATACAAGTGGCTAACTCATTTCAAAATGACTTTCAAAAAGAGAAAGAACTATGTTTAAAATTAAAACTTTCTTTCAAGGCATCTGGAAAACAATATAATTTAAAAAAAATACGAAGCTACAACTTAAACGTTCAACTTTCTAATGTAAAATTTATATTTCTTTAATCATTCCAAATCAGTAGTCAGTTTTTTGTTTTATCTGACAAATGTTTTCTTTTTTTATAGCATTTAGAAATAACTTTTTAAGGAAGACTTCCGTCCTATTTTTACCCACTATATTCATTCATAGGTGAGTAGAAGTCGTGAAAGTCAGTAAATACTAGATTTAATATGAGTTTCAAACGGTAATTTTTAATATGTGTTTCAGATTATAATTGCTTAATAATATAATATAATATAATATAATATAATATAATATAATATGCATTTCTTGAATCAATGAACAAAAAGCTGTGCAGTCAGTGGATTAGAGTGATGTAAGGTGACTGTCTGCATACCTTGGTCTTTTTCTCTGAAAATCTTTTCCTTTGGGTGATTTACCCTCTCCAAGCCTCAGTATCCTTATCTTTAAAATGAGATGATAATAACACACTTACTAAGTGCTGCCTGTGTGCCAAGTACTATTTTAAGTACTTTAATGAATTAGCTCATTTAATTTCATTCACATATTCCTTTGAAGCATATACTTTGTTTTCCTCTATCACAGATGGAGGAATTAAGGCATAGAGAATCCTGCAGAGGGAGGATTTGAACCCAAAGCCTGCTGTTAATCAGTTTGTAAGTAACAAAGATTAGACCCTTTAAGTAGTCTGTTTCTCGAGTAGGATTTCCTGTCTGTTTCTCGAGTAGGATTTCTTTTGCAATATCAAACCCTGTCTTTTATTATTTAAAATACAATTATATTGTGAAAGTATGTACTTTTTCAGGATAAAATGTCTGTTTATAGCTTTATAACTGTCCTTATGATAACTTACTCTGAATTACTAAAAAATCTTTACATCTTTCAAAAATAGTTACAGTTCAGACCACCTGTTTTCCAATTATGATGTTAATAAATTATAAGAATTCATACTCAGATACTTGTCTTCAAAACAGAGACTGTCTTGGAATGATTGACCACTTACCAGCTTTTAACTAATTGCACTGAAGAGGTATTGACTAATCGATCAGGGAGGATGTCAATTTCCTTCAGGATATTGGCTAGCCTCACAGGCAATTCTTGTCGCAAAAATGCAAAAGAAGTTCTTTCACATGCATTTTCAGAACCTGTAATAAATAACATTTATTTAGTTTTTGGAGAAAAGTAGATCCAAATGATACATTTGAATAACATTAACTATCCAATATTGAACACACACACATCATACAATTATAGTTCACCCTCAGTTGGGTTATTATTTATAGGTAATTCAGAAGTAAGTATCTCCTTCTTCATTGTCTTTTTCTTTACTTTTTTTTTTTAGATGACCAATATGAGAATAATTGTTTTCTTTTTTTGAAAGAGGATTAATTTCCATGAAGTCAGAATATACTGTAGCTCAGTCAACACCACTATATTAACCAGACAACTTGGTTCAGAGAGTTCTAGATATGAAATTGGAGCAGAGGGATAAGAGGGTGGATAAGAGTCATGATGTTTCCAGATTAGTATTAAATAATATCACATTTAAATCCTTGAAATTTTCTTCATAAGATTACTGTAGAAAGTTTGTAAACATTTTTTGGCAGTAATGCAAATATATGGAAGAGACAAATTTGTCAGCAATGCAGAGATATGTATATACCCTGTGAACGGGTGGGAGGTGGTTAAGGGCTGAAATTTCAATTAATTTGAGGCTACTTTATAACATTAGGAATCTTCTCCAAAAAGTATTATGTTGTTGAGGAGGGGATAAAGTTTTTAATCCATTGTGAAATGGTGACTGAAAGCAAAAAGTATTTTGACTGGAAGGTTTGGACGGAAAGATGAGCTCAAACCATCCAGTATCAGCGGGTCAGCAAGTGGCCTTCACCTGTAGGCAACAAACTGTCAGAAATAAGGCAGATCTAGGAAAGGGCAGGGTGCACAGGCGTCGAGGCTCCAGAGTTCAGCAGGATTGGGGACCCCAGTTATTTTAAGCAGTGAGCCCAGCCCTCCCTGCACAAGGGCTGAAAGTTAAGGCAGCTCCCCAACCCCAGCGCCCCCACCCAGCCCTACTTCCCAGCTCACCAAAGTCCAGGAGCTGCTTCATGGACAGTGGGGACGGACTGTAGCGCGAAAAATGCTCGACCTCGCGGGGCACCAGGCTGGCGCCGCTCAGCGAGCCGGCGCTGCGCATCACGAAGCGGGCCGCTTTCATCTTGATGCCCACCCTGCCTGGCGAGCGCTGGGGCTGGCTTAAGGGACGTAGGCTGAGGAAAGCAAAACCAGGGACAGAGGAGGGGGCGGTGCGCGACTAGGAAGAGAGGAGGGTGGGCTGGCTTGTGCACCTGGCCTGGGCTGAGTTTCGGGGGTGCTTCCGAGTGGAGGTGGCCGGCAGTGAGTCGGAGGAACAGCGAGCGGCTGGAGACTCAAGTTCGCGTTTGGCCACCACCCGCCGCCTCCCGTGGTTTTATTTGTGTCCCCACACGCTCCCCCCAACTCCAAAGGGGAGGAGTCACTGGGACTTGGAGACGCGTCCAGAACTGGGGCCGTGCCAATCAGCTCAGATAAAGAACTTTGGGCCCCGCCCCCGGCCGCGGGGTCCTGTCGGTGGAGAGACCTGGCACCAGTACCCGAGGCTGTGAGGAGTAAGTGGGGGGAGGAGGAAAGGTGAAGCGGGCATTTGGAGGTACTTGGGGTCAAGATCATCAGCCCCTTGGGACAGGGTCTCCGATCGCGTAGGCTGGGGACCCGCCCAGACTCGTCCTTGTTTACAAGTGGGAGGCTGTCTCAATGTCACGCATTCTTGGCCAGAAACTATTTCCAAGAATCTGGGTTCCGGGATGTGATTGGTTCCTGCTCAGAGCGGGCTTTTACAGTAGCCAATCAGCTGCACTCAAAAGTATGAGCTTCCCTGCCTAGAAGAAATAAATAGCCTAAAGAGTTCTTCCAGCTTTTTCTCCAGGAGCAAAGGGTACAAGTCAGGAACTGAAAGTTCCTTTTGCTGGGACTCGGACTTGAGTAACTGTCCCAAATACATTTTTTTTTTCTTATGGCCATAAAAGGCCATCAATTTGTTTTTCTCCAGTAATACATTGTCTTCATTAGGTTTAACTCTCTTCATTAGGTTTAATGAAAAACAAAGTTAAAAAGGGATCACTATGTCAGTTTAACTTGCCTTCTTCTACCACCAGAGAATTTGCTCACTCTGACCTCCTGTACAGAATGTCCTTAATCCAAATCTTTGCCTAAGACATTCTTTTCTACTCTTAAATGTCCAGCACAAACTATGTGCTGTGAGAGATCTTTCCTGATTGCCTCTCCTCCATTCTTCTCCCACTATGGACATTGTTACTTCTGTCATTATATTATAACTACTTATCCTATTATATTGTCCTCTCTGAACCCCCTTCTCTGTAGAAGATCAGGGTTCGGACCAAGTCTGATGCTCTCTTTGTGATTCCTACCCTGCTTATGCCTACTCAAGCTTAAACAGTTTTGGAAACACAGGGGAAGCTCCAAGTTGCATCTACACTTGGAGATAGGTTTTTGCTTTGTTTTGATTTTGTTTGTTTGTTTGTTTTTTAAAGTAGGCTTCATACCTAGCAGGGAGCCCAAAGCAGAACCCAAATTCACCATCCCAAGACCAAGACCCGAGCTGAGATCAAGAGTCCGACAGTTAACCGACTGAGTCACCCATCTGCTCCTGGAGATAGGTTTTTGTACTCTGAATCCTTTATTCCATATTTGCATAGCTGGAGAAGCTAAAAGAGAAAGAGAGAAAAGGAAAAAGGAAAAAAGAAAAACAAAACAAAAACCATGTTCAAGAAGCCAGACAATGAAGTAAAACTCTCTCTGATGAAGCAAGTAAATTTAAGGTAAAAATCCCTTCTCACTTTTTCCCCCTGTATTACATCCTAAGAACAGAAGTGAAAGAATGCATTTGCTTTTCTTCCCATGTATGTGGGATTTGGAATAGGCAAAAATGTATATTATAAAGAATTATACTCTTTAATTTGCAGAGGAAAAACAATGGGAATGATGTATGACAGGCAGGTCTAATTTAGGAAAGCCCCACTGAGTGCTCTCCTGTCTTACCCAGCACTACTCTCCTGTGTGTTGTGGGATGATTAAAGATCAGGGGAAGTCATATGATGGCTCAGGGCTAAGTGTGTACTGAGGTCACCAAACTTTGTCTCCATGTCATCCCATCCAATAATATTTACCAGGTTCCTGACACAGTGCATTACATTCTTCTATGTCATTTCTCTATGATAGAAACTGTTATAATTGGCAACATTTATGATAACTGGGTTGGAATAGCCTGGTAAAGTTGTTTACACAGTTGGCTGAAATGCTATGTATTACCATGATTACAGAGTGTCCTGGAAAGACACTGGCACTTGTATTCTCTGGCTGACCACAGATCCTGGAGGTTATCCAGTGGCTATGGAAGTAAAAGGAATTATTATTTGAGGGCAATGGGGATGGACAGATTTGTGCATTCATTCAAGTAAAGGTAAACCGTGAGAGGACTGTCAAATGATTTGGTGCTAATGAGCAGGGGGGAGGGCCAAAGCTTCCCCCTTGTACACAGTGCTGAACACAGCATCCCTGCTTGATGCACCTGATTCCTGAAATTTTCAGAAGTATGCTTACATAGCGTCAAGTTAATTCTATTCAGCTTGCCCAGCAAAATCTAATAACATGAGGCCACTGGTAGAGATTTAAGAATGCAAGCCACACTTTTGTCAGAGGGTTAGACATATGGAATTTGACAAAATGCTTCAAGACTCTTAAAGAGATGCGTTTTCAATTTTTTCACTTCTAAGGACATATTGCACTGGAGCATTTAAATATATATATGCATATACATATATTTGTATATATGTATATATATGATATATAATTATATTAATGTGTAATATGTATTTAATATATTTTAAAGATATATATATTTAAAAAGAACTTGTGTGTATGCATACATATATAATAGAATATATATACATATATAGAGAGAATATATATAGAATATTTCAAGTTAAAAAACTAATAGCAGATCTGGAGAAATTATTTACAAAATATGTAAGAGACAAATGACTAGTTAACAAATGGCTGTTTCAGCAAAGAATAAAATAGTCATGTTCTATTCTTTCATGGAGATTACAGATCTGTGGTAAAAATAGGCATTAAAAAACAAATGGGCTAGAAGCATATGCATAAAATTAGAATGAGGGCTATGAAGAACATGCACATGAAAAATATAATGGGGTGGAGCTATCTTAGATTTGGTAGGCAAGAAAAGTCTCTTTGACAAAGTGATAATTATAGGAGATTGAGCAGTCTTCTTTTGGGGAATGAGAAGGGAATATTGGTGAAAGCATATTGATGAAGAGATTGGGGAAAGCAAGGCTTAAATCACCATTTGGTCTGTGATGTTTCTTGTAATTGGTATTTTTAGAGGCTCCTAGTGCCAGGAGTTGGACTAGATGCTTTGGTTGGTGGGAAAACATCTTCTTTCAAGTTTCTCAGGCTAATAATGGGTGATGGAAAGCAATGGCCAATTAAGAAACATTTTTTTTTTTTATTCATGGGACTTTCATTTAATCCTCGGAGCAAAAAAAAAAAAATTACAATTAAATGCATTTAAAAATAGTTTATAAAAGAGATTTGATCAATGTGTCATATTAATGGTGATAATAATGGTGCTCAGGTGTGTACGGAAGGAAGATTATGTTGGGGATCAGAAAACGCCTCTTCTAAGAACTGGCTTTGGAGGTGGCTTGAGAAACATGAGCAAGATTTGCGCAAATTATTGGTAGACAGTGAGGAAGGATGTCTAAACCTAAGCAAAAGCACAGATGTGGGAGCTAGGGATATAGTGGAGAAATAATGACTAGTTTGGTCTAGCTGCCATCATGAGTACCCAAAGGAAGGAGGAAATGGGAGCTTAGGGTTATATCATGAAAGCCTTAAATGCTGGTATGAGGACTTTGAGATTCCTGAGGTAGGCAACATTGGAACTGTTGGAGCTCAAATTTGTTAGCAGTTAATTCAGTGCAACGGAACTTCATTTAACACCCATTTTGTACCAGACACTATGATAGGTGCTGGAGAAATAAAGATGAAAAAAAGCATAGTCCCTGTTTTCAAGAATGGGAGAAAGACATGTAAATAATCTAAAGAAAAAATAATGAGGTATCTATAAGATATGTGTTGGGGCTGGGGGAGGTCAGGAAAGACGTCCTTGGAGGAGTAGACATGTTGTCTGAGATGAAGATTGAATGGAGCTCATAGGCACACAAAAAGGAAAGGTATTGGGTCCTGGGAAGAGAGAATGAAAAGAGCTATTTTACTGGTAGGATCTCCAGCTTTTGCAAATCTGAGAAAGAAGAATTAGAGTTCTATGATGTTCTAACCCTATGCTACTGGGAGGGGGTGATTTCATTAACAGAAGCAGGGAAGTCAAAGGGTCAGGAGGAAAGGGTAAGTTGACTGAGGAGGGGGAACACAAAATGAGAGTTTGTTTGGGAACACTTTGAGCTAATGAGAAACCACTGGGGAAACAGTCATGTTAGTGGTAACTGGGGAAGAGAAGATGAGAATCAAAAGCTGTTAGGCCATTACTGAGAAGTGAAGATAAATGGGGAAGCCTCTCGCCAGTTCCTTTACACAAGGCTCCCCTGTTCTACCGGCCTACAGCTCTAGCTCATTCTCTTTTCTATGTACAATACTTCCTTCTGGAGAAGCCCTTGGTTTCATTCTTCACCTCTACACTTATAAAGGTTAAAATCCTTCCCCCCACTAAAGTAACACCAAAGTAAAACAGTTCATTTTTCCTTTTTGGCACCTATAGCTTCAATGTTATCAGAAAAAAAGCAAGTGAATCCTGAAGCTAACACATCATGCCTTTTGGGGGAAGAAAGAATATTTGCTTCAGCCCCAAATATGGGCTAAGTATTCTTTCTCTCCACCACCCAAGAAATTTCTTAATTGTGTCTGATATTTGTGTTGAGAAACCAATAAAGGAAGAAAGGAATTTAAAAATTAACTAAAGAGGGGCATCCGGGTGGTTCAGTCAGCTAATCTTCCGACTGGCTTAGGTCACGATCTCATGGTTCATGAGTTCAAGCCCCGCATCCGGCTCTCTCCTGTCAGCACAGAGCCTTCTTCAGATCCTCTGTCCTTCTCTCTCTGTGCCCCTCCCCACCTCAAAAAAAACAAAAAAAACCCCAAAACATTAAAAAATTAACTAAAGGAGAAAGCAAATGTGTAATGAACATATAGAAATATGCTCGAACTAATGAGTGAGTAGGAAAACAAAAAGTAATAAGATAATGATACATTAGAGTTCTTCCAGCAGATTGGCAAATGATGAAAAAGACTAATAACAGCTTTTCATGTTGGCAAGTCTTGGGGAAATAAGCATTCTCCTATACTATTTGTGGGAGTGCATAATTGGCGATTTTTTTTGGAAGGCTACTATCAGAATCTATAAAAATTGTAAGGATAGTCACCACATGTTTCAGTCATTTCACTTGTAGAAACATATCCTAGAGTTTTACCAATAGAGAGCATAAAGATAGGTGTACAAGATTGTTCATTGCAGTATTGCCTGTAAGAACAAAATTTTGAAAATGACGTGTTTTCTCAAGAGGGAATGGATAAAAGTAAACGACAGGCCGGTGCACTAAAATACCAACTGTTAATTGCAAGGAGGCAGTTGGCTGACAGCATCCTGCTGCAGCACCTGTGGGATCCGTGCAGTATTTGAGCCAAGGCCATATTCTTCCCACGTGGCCTCCAGTGATGGATAAGTACCTCGGCTGGCCATTTCTTCTCAATGGGGACTCTGCTAATGGGAATTCTTTGCTCTGAGGACCTCTTCTGGTTGGCCATGCCTTTGTCACATTTGCATTGTGGTGTGAGTCTGTCCCAGCTCAATTCTGCTTCCTGCTCCCCCTTTCCTTCCACAGATGTCACCTATGCCCCACCGTCTGCCAGCTTTCTCTATCCAATACTGCTTCCTCCCTCTTAGCCTTTCACAGGCCATCCCTCAGCCAACCCAGCTGGGAGCTCCAGAGCAGGCATTCCATTAGAGGAGTCCTGCGCTGGGCAGAGACAGAGGTCGTTCACCTGCTCCTGGAATATATATATAACTGGGATTTACAAACATGGCAATTGGCATTTGGAAAAATCCCACATCAGGTCCGTGGACTGTCAGGTTAGAGAGCTGTCATAGTGGGGAGGGCCAAATATAAACTTCTGAAATTGGCCCCAAAGAAGGTAGCAAACAGAAGCCAATAGAGTATCCTGTGGGGAATGATGGAGATTAGTTCCATCCTTACAAGTATTTCAGGAGGGTTGGTTCCATCATATGTGTACTGAATTCATCTGTGGAAACTGGGTGATTCCTTGAAAATTACCCTAGACTATTATAAACCAATGGAGCCGGAGCCCTGCTGTGTTACACATGGTATTTGTGCTAAAGCAGATTAATATGGCTCCAGGTACATATTATACGGCCACTGATTTGGTGAATGTATGCTTTTGTTTCTCTCCAAACCTCCAAAATCCCCAAAAACCCCAAATCAAAAAACTCAGACCCTCTTGTACTACTCTCTCAGCATCTGCTTACCAGAGGACCTAGACTGACATCATCTATGTTAGAAAATTGTCCTCTATATTTTGTTAATTGTAAAACATAACGTTGACCAACATGTATATACTAAGGTCAAATTTTTATTTAGGAAAAAAAAAAGAAAAACTATATATGTGAATATAGGTTGATGTATGCATGTAAAGAGACCGGGAAGGAACCACACCCAACACTCAATCATGATATTGAAGGCGTGTATAATTGGGCAATAACTCTCACTTCTTACTTTATACCTCTGTATTACATTGTCCATGCTGTATGACCTAGTGCTTTATACACTAAAGCCAAGAATAGTGCTTGGCCAATGAACAATATATAAAATACACTGTTCTGGGAAAGGTTGTCCCCCTTCACTTACTTGACCTTACTTTTTTCTTCTCCCAGGGGATTATGGATGAAGACACAGTGGACTGAAGCACCTAGGACCTAGACCATCATTATTGCTAACTGCATGACTGCCAGTTCCAGCATGACTATATTATCCCTGAGTGCAGGGGTTCAGGAGGGTACAGTGGAGAGAGCATTTTGAGAAATAAATGCCATGCAATGAGTGATGATGGTCCAGCAATGGGTATCTTGGACTACTGTCACTAAATTGAAAGGCAGAATTGGGGATCTGGAAAGCAGATCCTAGGCAAATTCAAAGGCCAGGTGGATGAATTGTTTAGCTCTCTGTCCTCCTAGTTCCTTGAACTCTTTAATCTCAGTGATTTGACACCCATTGCATTTCTGTTACCAATGTCCCTTTCACGTGCCTGATCACCAGTGGGGACAGCCTCATCCCCGAAAACGTGAAAGCCAGAGTGATTTCCTTTTCCTTGATCCTAACTCATTGTCTTTTTTTTTTTTTTTCAATTTGGCTCATTTCCTCACTCTTTCTAGTTCTTTTGTGGCTTTCACGAAGATCTTCCGGCTGTAACCACACCTTTTGCTAATGATAGGTCATTCACCTGCTACTTTCCATTTTTTCTTCACCCCTTTTACCCGTAGATCCCCTACTTCATTAGTTCTTTCATTCTCACCGTCTTATTCTCATTCTCTTCTTGTGCCACTGCTGTTTCTGTCTTACTATCTCTTAACCAAGGAAGAGGCATCATTACTTCCCCTGTGAGATTGTTTTCCCCTGGAGAGAATATTGACTCAGGTCTTCCTAAACCTGTGTTCCTGATGGGATCATTTTCAGGACCCTTCTCCTCCAGGCTGTCTTAACATATCTAGGTACAACAGTGAATAGTGGTCATCTGGTTTTACATAGTTCAGCTAAGTGGCTCTCTAGGCTCTATGTTGTACTGTAGGACCTCAGAGTCTACCAGGACCAGTCCTCTCATGCCTCAAGTCCTGATTTAACTCAGGTAAGACTTGACATTTCTTCCCCTCAGTTCATCCAACTTTGACTAGTTTCTTCTCCTGATTGATTTGTGACTTAACGTCTCACTCTCTTTGCTCATCTTCAAAGGATATCTGTTTTGCCTTCTGGAACTCAGCATTAGTCTTCAAACTTCCTACATCCCCAGTTTCTTCTTTGACTATTCCCTTTATATTCTCCTCACAACTTGTGAACATCGTGGCTCACAAAACTTTTTTTTTTTTTTTTTAGTTTATTTATTTATTTTGAGAAAGAGAGAGAGAGAGAGAGAGTCCCAAGTAGGTTTCCCACTGTCAATGCAGAGCTGACCTGAGGCTTGAGCTCAGGAACCATGAGATCATGACCTGAGCTGAAACCAAGGGTCAGATGCTTAATTGGTGTGCCTGGGTTGCTCAGTCGGTTAAGCATCCGACTTCGGCTCAGGTCATAATCTCACAGTTCGTGAGTTTGAGCCCCATGTCAGGCTCTGTGCTGACAGCTCAGAGCCTGGAGCCTGCTTCAAATTCTGTGTCTCCCTCTCTCTCTCTCTCTCTGTCCCTCCCCTGCTCATGCTCTGTCTCTGTCTCTCAAAAATAAGTAAATGTTAAAAAAAATTAAAAAGAGTCAGATGCTTAATGACTGAGCCACCCAGCACCCCTGTCTTATACAACTTGTTAAGTGTAGATGGCTTTTCTTCTCCACTCCAAGTATTTCGTGGCCTGAAGGCAAGATGGGTATCATCCTCTTCCCACACCTGGTTTGCTTTGTCTCTGCATTCAAAACATTACTCAGCCATTCTCCTTTAAAATCACTGGACCTTTGAAGACAAGGTCCAAGATCAAGTAACACCACTAGCTACCTTTTTATCACTGCCCTTTATCGAGTACTTGGTTACTTCCTTAACAGCATGATTCCTGTCATCATTCTTGTTGATTTCAACATCACTGTGAATGATCCACCTATACTTTCACACCTCAATTCATCCATCTCTTCAGCTTATCAATATCTATCTACAGTTCATCTTAGTTATCCATTTCCATAACCACACCTTAGAACTTTTCTTCACGAATAATACCACCACATCCAAAATATCAAAAACAAACATGTCATTTCCTGTATGCCACCTTCCATTCTCCTACAGTGTTTGACTCGCCTATCAAACTCACTGAAACTCCTGTTTTGCCTTTTTTCCTACTGTATATGCCATCTCTTCTCTTCTTACCCAGTGTGGACTCCATGGTCCAACACCATGATTATAGTCTTAGGAAAACTCCTAACTCTCTCTCTGTTTCACCTACTGGGTGAATCAATCCTAGTTAAATCATTCTAAATATATAGAGTATGTACAAATTTCAGTCCAAATATGCAGTTGTTGACATGTTTCCTTTTGCTTTCCTATACGTCAGTTTAATGTCTATTCTGAGGCCCTTTAGTTAATGTAGGATTTTACCATGCTTTCCCCCAAGGCTGTATCTGTGTTCCCAGTAGCTCATATAGGCCCAAAGTATCGAGCCAAGTGGACATCAAGTGCTTGGTGTCATCTAGCCATGCTAGCATCCACTGAGATGTTTCTCATTGAATCTGGTCCTAGATAGTTGGTTAATGCAAATTGCAGCTCCATTATCCTTCATTCCCATCCAAAAGACCTATTTGAGTCTAGTTCTCTCTCTCTCTGTGTAGCCCTTATCTACTCTGGGGTGCATGGGGACCATTTCATTCTGTTGTTCTTGAAACATACTGGACCATCGTATCATATCCCATCCTCTTCAGTGCCCCTTTGTTATGACTGTGCACATTGGGCTGCAGAAAACTCTAGAAGGCTGATTTAAGCCTGTCTGCCTCATTCCACCTGCAGCCATTTCTACCCTTGCTGTGTTTTGGTAAAGAAAATGAGTTTCAAAGGCCTAAGCCTTGAAGAGATTTGGAGCGTAATAAATACACAGTAAATCACATCAAGGTGATTACCTATTACTTATTGAACTAAAAGAGAATCTCTGGTTTGGGCGTCGCAAAAGAGAAAAAAAAGTTGAAGAAAACTTGACAAGAGCTCAAATGAAACTTAAAAGGGGATTAGTGGGTAGATTATAGAAACCATACATAGGTTTTTATGGATCTGAGAAAAAGAAAACATGTGTCATAATACCTCAGTAAAACAGATGTCCCAAACATGTATAGGTATTTTTGGCTTCCTTTGTGAATCATGGTCCAGCTGCCCAAAGAGGGAAGGGGTCATGGGATAATAAGAAATGTTAACATACATGGTTAATATTTTTAGTATTTATATGCACAGACATATGAACAAACATATGTATAAAGAAAATACACCCCAAATGTCCATAGTGGTTATTGTGGGTGGTGGGTGGGGGGGTAAATATATTGGTGTTTACATTTATTTTTCTTGTGCCTTTCCAAATGTTAAACGATGAAACATGTGTACTTATTGATTATAAGAAAAACAAATGTGGGGTGCCTGGGTGGCTTAGTCAGTTGAGCGTCTGATTTAGGCTCAGGTCATGAACTTATGGTTCGTGAGTTTGAGCCCCGCGTCAGCCCCAGCTCAGAGCCTAGAGCCTGCTTCGGATTCTGTGTCTCCCTCTCTCTCTCTGTTCCTTTCCTGCTGGCACTTTGTCTCTCTGTCTCTCAAAAATAGGTAAAGATCAAAAAAAGAAAAAGAAAAAAAGAAAAACATGTTATTTCAAAAGTTGAAATGTAGCAAAAGAATAGGTGAAAGTATTTGGCAAATATCCATTCAGAATAGGCGTTTGACTGAACTGGAAGGCAGAATCAGGACAGGGAATTGGATCTGTGCTCTCCTGCCTTCTGTTCTAACCCCACTGGGTATACTGAGAGGCGTGGAGTTTCCAGGCCTAAAGAGCCCAAAATTAGCTCTTTCTCTCCCTTATCATCCCTGCCCATTGCCTTCTGTGGACTGACATTGAACTACAGTCAGCTGAAACTTTACTTCCATGCCTGTGGCTTCTTCCTTTTCTCTGATTACTGATCATTGCCTAAATTTCCTGAGATTATCACCAAGTAGGACATTTCTTCTCCTTCTAACCCTCATTCGCTCCTAGCCCCTCACCACACACAGTATCCAAACAGGAATCTCTCGTTCGGAAAATCAAAGCACTAAAAGTGAAAACTAAAGTTCAGCCTTGGTTTGTGTAGAGCTGATTGGGTTCCAGACAATAAAAGGAACACAAATCAGGCACCAGGTCATCTGGAAGACAAATTTTAGAGGTCACTTCCGTTTGTGATTTCTTTGCTTAACCCACTGCAAGGGGGTGGTCAAAACCATGTCAACATCTCACTGAATATCCACTTAAACATGAGAAAAATTAGTCAGGGATACACACATTCCTTATTGCCTGGTTAATTCAATCAATTCTTGGGTACTGGCCTATTAGTATGTGCAATGCATTGTTTGTCTATATGCTGCTAGAAAAACACAATTCCAACTGAGTAAATTGTGAAGATCTATTTGGTTTTATTACATGATTCATGAACTGGACAGCATCCCATCTAGCAAGTAGAGGGAAGCTCTGAGGACTTGCACAAAATGGAAGGCTTTTATAGAAAGAGGCTGGGGACAGAAAGTACCTAGCAAAGGAAAAGGATTCCAGTGGAGGGAAAAGCCAGGGGTCTGTCTTATCATGCAGATCACCTCATCTTCCTTGGGGGAGCCTGGCGGGGATGAAGAGAGCCCAAGTGGCAGACTCGTTTTCACTGAAGGGAAACTCCTGACTGTCCGGGGTTAAGACTGCATTTCTGGGGAGACTGAAATTTCAATTAGGTTAGATACTAAGCCCGGGTTTGGGAACTCAGTCTTCGTGAGGCTGTTTTGGGCCTGTGGTTTTTCTTTTTCACGATGCTTAGCAGTTAAAAGGACAGCCAGCCAGATGTCATACTAAAACTGTGTTTGTTTGAAAATAACTAGTTTAAGCAAGCACACGTTGTACAAGTTCTTCCCTCTCCAGCGGTGGCCAACACCACCACCAATAGATCACAACATCCTTTCCTGTTTGGTCTGGTTTGGCCCAGAATTCTTCTTAGTATAGCACTCTAAAGACCGGTGAATCAGTGAGTGGGGTTTGGAAGATGCAACCCCTGGTTATTCCAGGGCTAGAGGTCCAAGCAGCCTCCACTTTTTGGCCTGTAACCCCTGCCTCCACCCTCCTTTTTCCCTTTGGGAAAAGCTGCTCCTGAGTGACAAACTGTTAACTGCAAACATGACAGTCCTTCATTTCATCCAGCACTTTCACGTGCAGAGGAAAAACTGAGGCAGGGAGTCATTAAGTCTCCCAGGACACATAGCTAGTAGGAAACATGAGTTTTCTAAATCTCAGTTTAAACGGGAATCTTTGCCACACTCTTCTGGGGTTTGGGAAGTCTAAGATTTTTTACATTAGCCTTTCTGACTCTTTAGAACTAACAATGCCTGTTTGTCCTCCTGGCCCACACCAGGAAACTGTGTAAAACTGAGCTCAAAAACAAACCAAAAAGATGTTGGAAACTCAACAGCTTGTTTCTTCAAGGATGCTGACTTTTTTTTTTCTGGTGTCCTTCATATGTACAGCATCAGGTAGACTTCACTGGAGAGAAAACTATACTCTCTTGAGCTTTAACGGTAATCACACGTTAAAGACACACATTCCTTTCTGCTTTCAATCTTTTGGAAAATAAACAGGAACATCCGGGAACATCGGGCAATGCTGAGTTCGGGTGACATGTTTATGCTCTTGGTGGAAGAAAGGGGCCTGGCCGTGTTTCACTCGTCTGTGTTCTTTCTTTCAGCCCTTTTGCAATAGGGTTCTCCCACGGCTTCTTGCAGCAAACAGGCACCTCAAAATGCACTGCCTATTGGAACAAAAAGATTGTTTTTTTCTGCCAGAGCCCTAATTCATAGTTACACTTCTTGTTTGAAAATAAAAATTAAGTAACTCTCTGCCTCACGGTTTTCATCAACATTGTGTTGGAAGGAAGAAATACAGCCCATCCTGCAGAAGCTCGCAGATGCAGGGCCTCTCTCCCGTTAAGTGGGTGAAAGGTCGGTCCCACACCCACAGCCTGGGCTGTTCCGGCTGGGGATGGAGTCAACAAGGGGAAGTTTAGTAGGTGAAGGGTCACTGCTATGGCCCAGCAGTCACTTTCCATGCGTCAGCTCTCAGGCATCTAGTTTCTGTTCATGGAATTTAAGCTTACTAGGGGAAAGGTCACACAGACCAGAGGCGGCTCTGTAATAACGGTGCCTGCCTCCACGTGGTGTCCAAGGCAAGAGGCCAAGCGCTCAGGGTTCCTGGCCTTTAAGAATTCTGCTGCTCAAGTGGAAAAACAAGAGATTGTAAAGTGCTTTAAAGATCATCCTGTACTGAATGTGGCAAACTGATAAACAACCTATGGAGTGACAAATTTGTAGTACGTAAAATGACTTTACAAGGAGAGATTCTTTGGACAAGTGTACTGCAATAAGGGATCTTGTAGGTTTTCTTATTAGTTGCTCTACACTAAAGCAATGGTTCCTAATCCTGGCCACACATTAGAAATACTTAGAGACTTTTACAAATGACTGCTGCTTGGTACCAGTTGAATCCGGTTCTCCAGTCAGGGGACTGAGCCACCTTAACTTTTATAGTGTCTCAGGTGGCCCTCGTGTAGATCAGTGCTTTAGAATCTCTAAAATGACCTCAGATTAGGAGAGAAATTCTCCATGCTCTAGAGCAGTGCTTTTTAGATTACAGGTCGTGACCAATTAATGGATCATGGAAACAGTTTAATTGGTCATGACTAGCATTAAAATGCAATAGAATGGAGAAAAAGCCATACTTGTGTTAAGTGAGGTTTTGAGGAGAGGGGGTCAAACTTGTTTCAGATCTGTCTGGGTCATGATGTAAGAATACCAATCTTCTATCCTAGATTCTAGGAATAAATAGGTTCCTGCCTTGAGCCCCCATGGAATTGTTCTAACTCAAATTGGTCGTTGGCTTTTTAAACAGTTTAGCTGATTCCACAGGATGTTGTGGCTGTGAATTGGGAACCCTGCCATGATGTTATTTTGAAAAGGGTTATGCAAACACTTCCTTCCAGATGGTTCCCAGAGTTAGTTCAGTATGAGCATCTCTTCTTGAAATATCAGGGATGTAAAGAGAGATGTCATGACCAACACTCCAGGGTGAATTAATGGTGAAAGAAGTTGGTTGCTTAGAAGTCTGGATGGAGACTTGCACCATGTGAGCTCTGCTCTAAGAAGACTGAGCTAGCTAAGAAACAGCAATGATAGCCCTTCTGACCTGTGATATTATGGGGTGGGAAACAGGATGTCACTGAAAATCATGTCTAGAATCAGCCAAATGGTAAGATTCAGAGTCTGAGAAGAAGAGGTGCCTCTAATAGAGATGCTGATCAACAGAAGAGAGGATTGTCGAATTGCTATTAGAAAATGAACCCAAGGGTGCCTGGGTGGCTCAGTCGGTTAAGTGTCTGACTCCTGTTCAGGTCACAATCTCCTGGGTTTGGCAGTTCAAGCCCCGCATCAGGCTCTGTGCTGACAGCTCCAAGCCTGGACCCTGCTTCAGATTCTGTGTCTCCCCCTCTCTCTGCCCTTCTCACTCTCTGTCTCTCTCTGTCTCAAAAAGCAATACACATTAAATAAAAAATTTTTTTAAAGAAAATGAACCCAGAAATCATGCAGAGAGAACTATAATAGTGATGAGGGGCTTCAATTTTTGCATAGCCTCTTTTTCCCTGTCCATCAATGTCCTTTATTCTTCTTTCTTATTTTTCTTTTGATTTTCTTTGTTTTTTAAGTTTTTTTTTAACGTTTATTTATCTGCAGAAAGAGAAAGAGAGAGAGCCTGAACAGGGAGGGGCAGAGAGAGAGAGGGAGAGAGAGAATCTGCACTGTCAGTGCAGAGACTGACTCAGGGCTTGAACCCACAAAGTGTGAGATCATGACCTGAGCCAAAATCAGGAGTTGGCCGCTTAACCAACTGAGCCACCCAGGCACCACTCTTTTGATTTTCTTTTAAATGAATGTTTCCGGGTTATGCTATATCCTTGGTTGCTAAAAGATTCTATGTTTCAAGATGGGAGAAGTTAGAGAATCTATACCCTATATCAATTTGAAAGCAAGTGGGAGGCTAGATTTGACATATACATGAAGTATCTGAATGACCGAAGTTTCCATGTTTTATCTTGATATTTGACACAACATTTAAGGAAATCCTTATTTTTTTCTGCCTCTACAATAAGGAGAAAGAATTAATGTAATATACTCTGTCATTCAGAGAATGCTGTCTCATGGTTTAAACCACTAGTTTCAATATTTTGATTTATTAAAGAATTGAACAAAATCAGTGTCTAGTATGTTTGCCCTTCTTTCTCAAGAAAAAGGAGGATTTGCTGTGTTCTGGCAACCAAAGGACTAATTAAAGCTAATTTCTCCATGGACCTTGAAAAAAGTGGCAACAAATAATGGATTTGTCCTTCCAAAAATGTTTCGAGCAAACATCTTATCAGTCACTTATCAGCCACAAATCCATTTAAGGCAGTAGCAGACTGGCCATGGGTGATTTTTCTCATTAAAGTAGTATTTAAACTGTTGTTTCCAGATGACATAGGAGACATATCAGACACACAACACCCGAAAGAAGAATTGGTGAAAGATTGATTTTTCATCAGTCAAAAAGTTTACTAAGCAGATGAAAAATAATTTGCCTTCACAGTGACATTTTCCTAAGGTCTTGCTAATAGTTAAAGGCATTGTTTTTCCTTAAACACGCAAACTTTAATTACCAGAAAAGGTTAGCATCAAAACCAAGGACATGCTGGCAAATTAGAGGTCATATCAGAAAAAGAAATTCATTTAGGTTTGAATGGATTTTTTTATCTTGTCTTTACCTCCCCCCTTAACTTCCTCCCTGCCCCCACATGATCACACTTTTCTGTGTTCACATTTATTCTGTTAACAACAATATGTCGACATGGGGATCTCAGTATATTTATATTAGTGAGATTTCCAGTTGAAAAAGGAAGCAGTATTTAATTTTTATTTATTTATTTTAACAGAGAGAGAGAAAGAGACAGAGACAGAGAACTCCAAGCAGGCTCTGCACTGTTAGCGCAGAGCCCAATGCTGGGCTTGAACTCACGATGGTGAGAGCATGACCTGAGCTGAAACCAAGAGCCAGACGCTCAACCAACTGAGCCACCAAGGTGCTCCAGGAAGCTATATTTTATAATAGAGAAGGATAGGTTAAAGGCATGGAGATCCTGGGTTCTATGTTTCTTCTAATACTGCCAGGGAGGAAGAATTTCCTCTGCCCTTTAAGGTCCTTCTAGCCAGACTAAGAATCAAATCAGCATGAGACAGATTAACAGCAGAAAATCAAATTTAATTTTGTATAAATAAGGAATCCACATAGACATGAAAATTCCAAAGACAGTCAGGCACAATGAGGTATATATGTCACTCTGAACTAGGAAGAAGAGAGGGTAGGGGTCTGAGACTTCAAAAGGGAAGGAATGCAATTCACAGGAAGATGAAAAAGTAAATGTTTGGTAAACAAAAGTTCATAGGGTCACACAGAAAGAGTGGGACACACACAGAAGACTTTGATCAAACAGGACTTGCTAGGTTCTTCCCTGTTACCATACCTAGTTTGTATTATAATGTCATTATCTATGGTGATAGTTCTAGAGAAGTCCTAGAGCAGGTCCTCTATTGAAATTCTTTTAGGCAGCTGTGGAATGGTAAACAGCTTTTTCTTAGTCATTTGGGGTTTGATTGCTTTTAACTCAAAATTGTCTTCATGCCAAAATGGCCCATCTTGGGGAAGCCTGCCCTTGGCCCCTACACTTCTCATTCACTGAGAATCTGTGAAAAAAATTCATGTGATTACTCTAGGTCCCACTTTCCATGTTGATAAAGATTAATTGTTATAGATTACCTCTAAGGTGCATTCCATTCCTAAAATCTTGTTTGTCTTTTATTTTATTTTATTTTATTTTATTTTATTTTATTATATTTTTTAAAAATTTTATTCCATTATTGATTTTAAAGTTCTCACTGAATGAGACTGAGTAATTATCCCCTTTCCAAATTGAGAAAGAATCTTTGATAAAAGTTCATTTAGTATAAACCCCTTCTTCAAGCAGGGATATCCCTAGGGATATCCTAGGGTCCTAGGCCAATAACCATCTCATTACTGCTATTTCTGGTTTTTGGAAGAACTCAGAATAAATCCAACCAGGGCCAGGCACATGATTTGGGTCCAAATTTTTTGCCATCAAGTGCGGTGTTGAATTGTGAGTGAGTGCTGCAAATGCAAGAACATGGGATGGGTGCTGGTCATTCACCATTAATGACAGAGGCAGGGCTGTAGGGACAAGGTTTGTCCTGTGTGTGACCCCCACTGGGCTTCTGGTCACACTGTCCCTGAGTTCCCGCCATCCTTTCTGAACCTGGTCTTCCCATGTTCTGTGGATTTTGTGAACAAATTTCTAATTAAAACAGGCCTAGTTAGGTTCAATTGGAGCTTTTAAAAATAGGTCTAGAATCTGGCAATCGAGATGCTTGAATGACATTCCATGAAATTTCCCCACGTATTTGGAGGCAAATACTATAATGACGGCATGCTTTTTTCCCCAGATTTTGGACACTATTCCTTTGGCATTATTCTCAGATCTTTCTCTGTCTTGTAGATCTACAGTGGTACTTATTTATAATGGTTCTCTTTTTGTTCTTGACATCATTCTTTTAATAGTGTGGACTAAGGATGAATTGTTTTTTAATGGTGCAATATTATACTTTTGGTTGAGTTTATTGTCAACTGAAACTCCAAAGCCTGCTCTCCTCTGTCCCCCACAAAACATATATATTTTAACTAATTGATTTTCCAAACCTAATAGTTTTTTTAAATCTAATCCATATTGCCTATCCAAGATCTTAGTAAATTCAAACTCTGTAATATTCATAGATTATCATTAAAAAAAATAGTTTGTGTCATCTAAAAATTTGACAATCTAGCTTTTGCCATTTGGCCAAGTTGTTTTTAAGGATAGAGTCAAGGACCAAGCTCTTTGTAAGAACCCTAAAAAAATCATTTTTGTAAGAAAATGGAATGGAACACCAATTTTATAATAGGCAGCTGAAAATGAGTACTGTGCTCAAATACATGTGGAAAATGCTACATACTAAACCACCCTTTTTAAGATAAAAAACGTATATGGATGATTAAAAACTCTAAGACACTTCCCTCCAGATTTACATTGATCAACTAATATAGAATTTCCCAAACTGTGTTCCACTAGGTATTCCTCATAGGATTTTCAGAACCAAATTTATGGTAAATATAATGTGACTGTACAGGTAGAGGATCCAGTCTTTTTCTACAATCTACTGGATCAGAGAGACTTTTTCTTCACAGAACTTCTTTCAAAGCAAATTTAGTAAAACCAGTTCAGTCAATTTTGGAGGCTATGGCTATTATATTGGCTCCATGTCTGCCTAATTTTCCAATCTAAAATTTTGTGATTTGATTCAATGAATGACACACATATACCAGCACTATAAGCAAACATTAAGACTACTTTTTGAAAGAAGCAAGTTTTTAAAAAATCAACCTTATTGTGTCAAAATCAACATTATTATTATTTACATACACTAAAATGTGATTCTTTGAAGTGTAGTGTACATTTTAGAGTTTTGACAGATGTATACATACACCTCTGTAACCACCATATTACAGAACATTTCCATCACCTCCAAAATTTTCCATATACCGTTTTACAGTCAATCCATTCTGAACCCCAACTCCAGCAACCCTGATCTGTTTTTTATCACTGTAGATTATATTTCCTTTTTTCTAGAATCTCATATATGTGGTATCACACAGCATATACTTTTGTGCCTGGCATATTTTGAATCTGAGATCCATCCATGTTGTTGAATGCATTAGTAGCTCATTTTATTGCTGAATAGTATTCCAGTTTATGGATGTAGTACAACTTGTTTATCTATTTGCCTATGATGAGCAGTAGGTTTCTGTTTGTAGCTATTATGAATAAAGGTTTTATGAACATTGTATACAAGTTTGTGTGTGTACCAGCATTGTAAGAGACTTCCAGTTTTTCCCATGCTCACCAGCACTTGGTGTGGTTACTCTTTCATCTCAGCCATTCTAGTGGGTTGTGAAGGGATATCTCATTGTGCTTTTAATTTGTATTTGTCTGATGACTCATGGTGTTGACCATGTTTTCGTGTACAATTGGCCTTTTGTGTATCCTCCTTTGTGAAGTTCCTATTCAACTTGGCTATTCAAATGGCCTTTTGTTCATTTAAAAATTGAGTTGTTTCTCTTCTTCTTACTGATATCTAAGAGTTCTTTATATGTTCCATACATGTCCTTTTTCAGATATATATGAAATATGATACACACATATGTCCTATATGTATATATGCACACATATACATATAAATACACATATATGTATACACATATATGTATACATACATGTATACACATAATATTGGGTATACACACAAATATACATATGTATTTTGTATATATATTAGATATCTTCTCTCAGTCCGTGGTCTCCCTTTTCCTATTTTAAGTGATGTCTTTCTAAGCGCAAAAGCTTTGAATTTTTGATGAAATCCAAGTTTTCAACTATTTCTTTAATATTCTTGCTTTTTTAGCCTTCCTAAGGAATTTGCTTATGCCATGGTCATAAATGAAGAAGTGAGTTTTCTCCTGGTATTCTTTTTTTTTTTTTTAAGTTTATTTCTTTATTTTGAGAGAGATAAAGAACAAGCTGGGGAGGGGCAAAGAGAAGGGGACACAGAGGATCCGAAGTAGGCTCTGTGCTGACAACAGAGAGTCTGATGCGGGGTTTGAACTCATGAACCGTGAGATCACTTAACTGACTGAGCACCCAGGCTCCCCACTCCTGGTATTCTTATGTTGGCTTATTTCAGCCATCGTGCTAAGAATTTCCTCCACTCCTTTCCTTTCCTTTCCTTGTCACAGACTTATCATGAGTTGGCTGGAAAAGAGAGAAAGCTCCATTAGCTAATGTGACAGGAGTCTGGTTAGACCCAATTTAAAAAGAACAAAGAGAGCATTTGCAACATGAATAAAACCTTAGGCCAGAAGAATACTCTGAAAGGCCTTTCTTAATCACCCTACTAAATGATGCTTCTCAAGTTCCTCCCTGTCATATCACCTTGGAAATTTTCTTCCAGGCACAATTATCTTTGTGATGTTTATTTGTTTACCTGTATCTCATCTGACCCCCATATTACACTGTAAGCTTTTTCGTCTTGTTCACATGTGATGAGTGAATGGTTGAACCAAGAAAGGCCAGGTTGCAATGTGGCTGACAGAATTGACATCAATTTGGGGTTTGCGGCTACCACCCTTTCGGCCCCCAGAAGCTTACCCTGCCTGTCACTTTCAACCACTACAATTGTAAATTACTATATGGGGGTAAAACCTTTGCCTAGAACCCTTAAGCCCATTCCTTTAGAGAGGCAATCTTTTTTTACTTTAATGAGAACTGGGATTCTCTGAAACTTCTGTGCTCATCCTTTCATGGGTAAGAGATGATTCAGGTTTGGGTAATGGGGGAATTATTAAGAAGATTGCTTCTTTCTGTAATTTCCTCTCTCGCCTTTTAGATGGGTAATTAGCAACAGAATATTGGTTTTCTTAGGTTGTTGCCTAGTAGCATAAACTTGGCTAACGCAGTCGTACTGGCTTTCTAGAAAAGGGTTTCTTTTACTGGTGTTTATCATTCAGCTGCTGAAATTCACACTGGGTGAAACTTGGCATGACAGCTCTCAGCTCAGTTGCAACTTAGAAGAAAACAGATTCTGCTTTGCTTAAATTGTTTTCGATTGACTGGGTAAGAATAAATTAAAGGTTCTTGTAGGTAATAGCTTCTGAATTCAATTAAAAATATCATCAGGCAGCTGCTTCTTTTTTTTCTGAAAGTACAGAAATGATTTTGAGCTACTTAATTGATTTTCTTATGAAGTTTTATGACTGGCAGATTTAGCTTAATTCTTTCTCAACATTTTTCACTCACACCAATATAGGAATAGAAAGTGGGAATGAGAAAAAAAATTCTAATTATCCTGCTATGGTAAGAATCTCAGAGTTATAAAATCTTAAAGGTCAGCCAATCCATCTCTTCATTTGCTCACTCATTCAAACATTGATTCATTGATCAAACATTTATCTTTTAATTTGGGCCAGGTTCACTGAACAAGCATTAAATACTTATCATGCTCAAGATTTTTTTGTTTACAAGAGCTCCTAGTTTGCTAGTCCACAAGTTTCAAGCAGGCTGGGGCCATGTCTGTTTTATTTACTACTGTATAATAAGTGCCAAAATAGTGGATGGTGCATAGTAGACTTTCAGTAAGCATTTAGTGGAGAAAGGAAGGAAGGAAGGAAGGAAGGAAGGAAGGAAGGAAGGAAGGAAGGAAGGAAGGAAGGAAGGGAGAAAGGAAGGGCAGGCTCTTTTTGCTAGGCTTAATGGGGTTGTCTGCATCTTGGTCAAGTCACTGAGACATGCCTAAACTTACTTGACTCTTGGCTTTGTAGGTTCACAAAGTGAGTATTATAAGCTAACCAGTATCTGAGAGTCAAATGCAAGAGGCTCAAACTTGGCCATGCCACACTCTTCTGTGGAATGGCAAACATGCTCTCACATTTGTACCTACTGCAACCCTCTGCCTATAACCCTTTCTCTGATCACTTATGTGACTCTCTCCCTCTTCATTCAGATTTTAAGTGTCACCTTAATATATATTTGGTCATTTTTTGTTAAATGAATGGAGTGTCTCCCTAAATGTGTCCTCTTTGCTCATTCTCTTCCTCTAGAAAATTTTGGAGGGGGGGCAGGTGATCAAGAAAAGGAAGTATTGTTCTGTTTATGTGATTTTAGAGACAGCTTAGTCTATCTTACTAACTAAGTAAGGGCTCTGGAGGCCAAAAAGTTTCTTGTAGCTCTTTTAAATATTTCATAAAGACTGATGAAACCTTGTAGCTATCCTTAATAAGGCTGTGGGGGAAAACTCAAATAGATAATCCAGAGGTTGTAAAACTTTTCTGGATCACAGTGATTTGGTAATTTTTTCATAGCATTCCTAGGTCGAAAGAAATTTCTTTTTTTTTTTTTTAATTTTTTTTTTTAACGTTCATTTATTTTTGAGACAGAGAGAGACAGAGCATGAACAGGGGAGGAGCAGAGAGAGAGGGAGACACAGAAACTGAAACAGGCTCCAGGCTCTGAGCTGTCAGCACAGAGCCCGACACGGGGCTCGAACTCACGGACCATGAGATCATGACCTGAGCCAAAGTTGGATGCTTAACCGACCAAGCCACCCAGGTGCCCCTCGAAAGAAACTTCTAATAGTTCTGTTTATTAAATATTTATATCCACACAAATTGATAGTTTATGTGGTATCCAAGAGAAATTGCTATGTTTTCCTGGAATATTTAAAATGTCTTTCTGTGTGCTCTTGTGAATTTGTTGTAATATTCTGGGGTGCCTTGGCACACAGTTTGGGAACCATGGAGCTGACCAAAGCTTCTAAATTGTGTGTTGATCATATTACTAAGACCAAGTTATTACAATTACTGCTTAATTTGGCCATCAATGACATCAAAGAAATAGTTAAGAGAAGAGTACTAAGACAAATGCAACTCTCAGAAGTCATATGGTTTTATTTATTAATTTTTTTTTTTTTTTTTTTACTGTTTGAGAGACAGAGAGACAGAGAGACAGAGCATGAGTGGGGGAAGGGCAGAGAAAGAGAGGGAGACACAGAATCTGAAGCAGGGTCCAGGCTCTGAACTGTCAGCACAGAGCCCAATGTGGGGCTTGAACCCAAGAGCTGCAAGATCATGACCTGATCTAAAAAGTCAGGGACTTAACCAACTGAGCAACCCAGGCACCCAAGTCATCTGGTTTTAGTGTTTGACTTAAACGGGTTGAATCTGCCACGATGATGACCAATATTAAGCAACCAAGAGTTCTGTGTTCTAAAAGACTGGATTACTAGTTATCTTATTTATTAATAACCTTTCAGCTCTTATGGCAATTTATGTGAGTTCATTATACCACCATAAACTTTGCTATTAATAAATCATTTGCAAACTACATTAATACTGACCAAAAAAAAAAAAATAGTAATAATGCAGGCAGAACAAATTGTGTGTTGCTTAAAACATATGCAGCTTTTTTAGTAGACAAAATCTTTTAAAGATTCCACTGACATGGGGAGCACAGTTGAAACAAATTTTGAAAAGTTGCATTGGTGGTGAAAAGTTTGTGAACAATTGCTCTAGTCCTTTGGTGATATGGGATTCACCTTTGTCTGACTAGTGAAGCATTTATAAACTCACTTTAGGGAGAGAGAAAAGGTAGAAGCTATACCTCCATAGAAGACTACTTGATTTCATTATGTGGTGATTTTGATGAGGAGTGCTGTCAGGGGGTGATATTTTTTGATCTAACTCCAAGGCTTTGGATTCAAGATTGCTGTACAGATGGTCCCTGACAATGGTTAGACTTATAATTTTTCAATTTTATGATGCTATGAAAGAGATATGCATTCAATAGGACCCATACTTCAAATTTTGAATTTGGATCTTTTCCCGGGCTGATGATATGTGGTGGGATATTCTCAGGAATGCTGGGCCACAGCAGTAACCCACAGCTCCCAGGCAGCCATGCGATCAGGAGGGAAACACCTGATACACTTACATCCATTCTGTATCCATGTAGCTATTCTGGTTTTCACTTTCAGTACAATAGTCAATAAATTACATGATATTTGACACTTTAATAGGCTTTGTGTTAGATGATTTTGCCCAACTGTATACACTTCTCACTCCTGTTCTCTATCCTTATTGGTAGTGAGCCTCTCACTGATTTGTAAACACTGGGTGTGGAACAAAACAGCTATTCAGTATGTCAGTGTCATGGCACCATTTGATGGTTAGTTATGTCTAATATAGAATCACTGACAATTATTAAACATAGATTTTTGCCTCTTTAAAATCGTAGTGTATTCAATACATAGCTTGAATATGAGAGGAAATGGCAACTATTGGCTCTATCTTGGAGAAACAGGTCTCCTGTAAATTACACAATGTACCTAGCTCAAAGGCTCAAAGAATACATGGATCATTGCTCTTCTGATATTAATATAATACTGTTAAGTGCCTCTTCACATCACCCACCAAGTTCCCATGTAACTCCCTTTTAGGAAACCTCCTTCTACTAGGGTCCAAAGTGTGGCTTCACTGGATGGTAACTGTTGGTATAGAGAAGTGATTCATAATTCTTGCCTCAATGACCCAATTCGTTGCCTCATGCCTCATTCTCTTTTTCAGGTCACCTTTTTACTTTTTTCTTCTACCTGGTGAAGGACTACTGCTTCCACAGCATGCCTCATTTTGAGCATTGACGTCAATGACTTGGTGGCTGCCAGGCAGTTGGTGGAGAACAGCTCACAGTTCTATCACTCATCTGCCTGAACGATCACAAACAGAAAGCCAAACAGACCCCTTTCCGCACTTGTGCTATATTTATTCTTAGCACTCTACTGAGACTTGGCAACAGCAAATGGAACCAGGAGATATTTTGTTTGGATTAAGTCAACAGTCATCTTCTGAGATTTTCATCTATCTTGTTTGTTATGGAGCATTGGTCTGTGTTCCAACATTCCATCCAAATCACAAATGGCGTGGATAAACCCATCTTGATAAATGATGGAGAGAGCTGAATCACTAATATTTATTTACTTCTCCAATTCACATTTCAATCAATAATTATTAATAAAATGGCATTGATGTATGTCCACCAACATTATTTCCTAGTTAAGAAAATATGGATGCAAACTCAAAGAATTCCAGTTTCCCTAAATTATCCAGAGATGTGGAAGTATGTGGCTACTTAAAAACACCATTCTTACTGCTCTTAGAATTTCAGTTATTCTGAAGAAGGAACTATTATTTGTTTTATATATATATTAAGTTTGGTACTCTTTTCTTCTTAAAGAAAGAAAATAGGGAAATGAGATATACCGTAACAAAGGCAACTGGTTCCTCTTCTGAAAGTTCCTGTGTAGGTCTCTGGCCATACTTCGTATTTTGACTTTCATGTGTTTCTTCTCTTCACAAATATTGATCTCCTATATCAGATATTCAAACTGTTTTATGGGTTCTAGTGCCTTCCAATATACCTCTCATTCCATCAATCATGTCACCCACCTCACCTTACTACACAATACTTCGCTCTTCAGTTTCTGGTATCTACTTTGGTTTTCACAACAATCTTTGTGAGGTAGGACTACCAGATACTGTGTGCCTTTCCAATTTACCTTCAATGTGAAAAGTCTTGCTTCTTATAATTAGTGTATTTATAAGAAAATTAATTGTGCTTCAAGAATTTTATAAAGACCAGTGAGATACCAGAAGAAATGGTAAGGTTTTACAAAAACAGATTGAAGAATTTTTTACGTAAGAATCAGAGCCATCTTAGATATACAGCAAAATAAACCTGGAACCCAGCTAATGAGAAAGATGGTGGCATATGTAAATGCCAAAAGAATCCTAGAACTGCACATAAAACAATGCCATATTAGGTGCCTTGGCCTCTTCCTTGTTTCATGCAAACCTCTTAGGCCACATGTTGATCTTTAAGTAAACATCATTCACACTCACATTTCCACTGGCCAAAACTAGTTATGACATCCCAAACTAATTACGGCGCTGAGAAATACACAGGAGTGTGTAGAGTTTTTGGTGAATACGAACTATCTGCTATGCATGTACAGAATGATTTTGATTCTCAGAGAGTCAGAGCTGAAAAAGATTTTAGACAGTATCTAGTGTGGTCTATTTCCCTATAGAAACAGAGGTTAGAGCCATTGCATGACTTGGCCAAAGTTGCATATCCGAAGAGTGGCAGAGGGATGAGTTGCTTTCATAATAACTGGTATTTATTAAGCTTTTGTTATGCCAGCCAGTACGCGAACACATTGTTGTGCCTTATCTCCCTAAGCCCTCCCACTAACCCCATGAGACAGTCACTATTCTTATCTTCATTTTAAAGATGAGAAAATTAAAGCTTAAAGAAGACAAGTAAAACAACTAAGGTCACACAATTAATACATGGTAGAAGGGAGATTTAAACCCAGACTGCCTATGATCAAAATGCCAACGTGCAACCTATAACTTGTGGGCCACTCTTTTGGCTCTGGTCTCCAAATCCCGCTTCAGACTGCATGGCCAACGGACTGCATGGCTTTGGGATTAAATATAAAAGTCTTCATGAAAAAACGATGCTACAGGAACTTTAAAACCGAAACTGCTCCAATATCCTTACTTGTCTAGAAGACATATCGAAGTTGCTTGTGAAAGCAGAGGGCAAGCAGTGCTGACACACACAGGCAAATTGTACTGTATTATCAGGCTGTTTCTTGTAAGGCATATGAGTATTTTCTATCTCATGAGAAGTGGCCATTACAGAGCACCGGGTAACAAACATTAGCATATGCCCACAAGGTAGATGAATAGAGAAAACAAACGTTGCAGTGTATGTTTAAGAGGCAAATATAAGGGCGCCTGGGTGGCTCAGCCGGTTAAGCATCCCGACTTTGGCTCAGGTCATGAACTCGAGGTTTCTGAGTTCAAGCCACGCATCAGGTTCTGTGCTGACAGCTTGGAGCCTGCTTCGGATTCTGTGTCTCCCTCTCTCTCTGCCCCTCCCCTGCTCATGCTCTGTCTCTCAAAAATAAATAAATGTTAAAAAAAAAAAAAGAGGCAAATACAAAATCAGGGTGTCTGGGTGGCTCAGTCAGTTAAGCGTTAGACTTCATTCACCTCAGGTCACGATCTCACAGCTCATGGGTTTGAGCCCGCGTCAGGCTCTGTGCTGACAGCTCAGAGCCTGGAGCCTGCTTTGGATTCTGCATCTCCCTCTCTCTGCCTCTCCCCGGCTGGTTCTCTCTCTCTCTCTCATAAATAAACATTAAAAGAAAAATAAAAAAAAAAAAAAAGAAGAGGCAAATACAAAATCAAATATCACAGTCATTTCTTGTGAGTCTTGTTCTTCCATGTGACAGCAATGCTTGGAGTTTCAGTTATAATTGTTCACATCTGCTCAATTAATTCAGGGAGTAGGCACCAACGCCTAGAGTTTTTGTTTTTGTAAGTTAGATATTTTGTCATGAACACAAAATTCTTTGTTTATAGTGAAAAAGACAAAGATAGATTACAAAATTGTTTCTAATTAAGATTAAATTATATGACGTGCTTAGCACGGTACCTGCAATACAGTAAGCACTCAATAAATAGAAGTTGATGCTATTGTTCTTCTTCTTCTTCTTCCACATCTTAGCCAGAGAAGCACTACAGAATCAGTTTTCCCCTACTTTCAACCTCTATGTCATTGCAAAATTCTTTACACCAGTACAGAGTGAAAGTTTCACTGAGGGGAGGTGGGGTAGGACATAAAACTACCCATCTTATTTATTTAACTGAAATGATTGCTTGCCTGTGTGAATTCACCAAACTGCCAGGTGGTTTCAGACCTGGCTTGCAGTTAGAGGCCACCAGTAGGAAGGCATGGGCCCACATAGCTTTTAAGACATATGGATACAGGCCAGGAGAAACATGAGATAATTAACTGAATATCAGTCCAAATAACTGTTTTGGAGGAAAAATAAGTTTCTGTTATCTAGTCTTGATGAGGTCTCCTGGGGAAGGAAACATGCTGTCCAGGAAAAACCCGTGTCGTTGCCATCAGAAGGGCGGTAGGAGTTCCAACTCTTGTTATTAATTTGTTAAGAACTTTACTTTCTTCAGAAGTGTCTGGTCTGATTTTTGTTTTGTTTTGTTTTGGGTTTTTGTTGTTGTTGTTGTTTAGTGTTAAAGGGGTAGTTATTTTGAGAGTGCTAGTCCATATTAAAGGGCTTTAAAAATAATTCCATATTCATATAAAACCCCATCATAACATAAGTGAGGTCTAAAACTTCAGTTATGTAAGACACTGAGTAATTTTAGTGTGTGATAAATGCAAGAAGTTCCAGGGCCAGAGTATACCATCCATATTTGCCTTTGACCTGCTGAAGTTTGAAGTCTTGAAGTTTCCCGATTACATGGTCAGTTTGGACCAGGAAAATATTCAGGATTCAGGAATCCATTTTCCTCTTCCTGCTTTCCTCAAGTTGAGATTATTTCCTCTTTTCCTTTCTGTATTCACCTTCTTTTTATCCCACCCAAATAAACTTTAGCTTTCTTTGATTGAGACGGGGCTGATCAGAGTCTGGAAGTCATTGCCAATCATCATATACCCATTTTGACCCTATAGAGTGACTTTCACTGTATTCCTTTAAATAGGTTAAGTAAGTTTCACATGGTCAATGTGTAATGGAATAGAGAAAAGTTTATTCTGCTGATTGTGTTAAGGGAAAGCACCACATTTATTGAAGGAAATAATTTGACATGCTGCATTCCATGTTTTGCATGAACCCAGAGAAGGAATTGTCATTGCTGCTGCAGGGATGGTGAGGTTTGAGGAGGGGTATAGGGTGGAGAGAACACAGAAAGGAGAAAACAAGAAAAGACAGTAAGAAGAAAGGGGCTTAGGAACTATCAGAATGCCCTTCTCTAGGTTCCCAGTAATCCCTGGATCTTCCATATGTGTACCAAGTCCCAATATATACTTGAAGTCATTGGAAATGATTTGTGGAAATCTGGGAAGAGTTTGAATTCCAAATATGGGTTTCCACTTGGCTCATATAGGAAAAGCATAGATAAACACAGACATCTAGACCCCCTCTGACATCTGACTTATTTGTGAAATGTCCCAACGCTAGTTAATAATTACTCTTGGCCAAGTCATTTAAAATGTACACTGGAATCTCTATGAAATGGTCTCAGTTTAACATCAACTTTGAGTGTGGGTCCATATAATCCATAGAAAGCATAATTTATGTCTTCCGTTTGACCTAATTCTAGAATATGGTAAACTTTTGAGACTTAGAACTGAAAATACTACTTTCTTTAAATCCTTTTAGATTAGAAACGAAGACAGAATCCAAGATAGGTTCCTCCACTGCACATCAAATAAGCAGAGGTCTATGGAGTAGCATCTTGGAATTCTTAGAACTCTTTGCATGAAACTGAAACTGCAGAGAACGCCATTTTATGGAAATAAATCCATATTTATATGCTATTGCATATAAATTTTCTACTTTGTTCTTTTTTTATCATTCCATCTAATTTATTAGATTATATTTTATAGTATTAGATTATTATTTTTTTAATATATAAAATTTGTCAATTTTTTTTATCATTCCATCTAATTTATTATATTTTATAGTATTAGGTTATTATTATTATTTTTTTCAATATATGAATCTACTTTGTTCTTAAGCCATAGAAGGCATATTATTTTCAGCTCTTGGTCTACATTGAGTTGATGCATATGGAAAAAAAGCTCACTTTAATAGTATATAAATATTTATTATCTAGGTTATTAAAACATTACTGACAACCAATGGTTAATACTTTGCCCCAGTACCACCTGGAAGATATCACACATTCTCATCAGTAACAGTGACTTCCCAAGGCAAGATACTCCTTTAGGAAATGGGTTAAGGAGGGGAAGAAAGAGGGACTCCTGTCCATTAGAAAGAAATGTGTGAGGAGCCAACCTAAAACCAAACCAATCAGAATTTTCAGGGCTTTGTGTACAGTTAAAAATAGCTCCTCCTGTTCATCTTGAGAATCTGACTGTTATGAGTTGAATTGTGCCCCCCCCAAAACTCATGTGTTGAAGTCCTAACCTGCTAGTATCTCAGAATGTGACTTTATTTGGAGATAAGGTCATTATAGAAATAATTAGGTTAAAATGGAGTCTATAGGGTGAACCTTAATCCAGTATGACTGGTATCATTATGAAAATGGAAAATCAGAAGACAGAGGGAAGACAATGAAGATACAAGGGAAACAAAACAGGTATACATGAAGATGGCCATCTATAAGCCAAGAAATGTCTGGAACAGTTTCTTCCCTTTCAGCCCTCAGAAGGAACCAACTCTGCCAATATCTTAAATTTGAACTTCTAGTCTTCAGACCTAGGAGATAAAACATTTCTATTGTTTAAGCCACCTGTTCTGTGATGAGTGTTACAGAAGCCACCCAGTCTGTGGTATGTGTTACAGCAACCAGTCAGCCTGTGGTATGTGTAATGGCAGTCCTAGCAAACAAATACACTAACGTTCCGTCATTGAGGAAAACAAGAGGTACAAAAATAACTATGTTTCAGTTTTCATAATTTGGTGAGTAGGAAACTTCTAGAAGATAAATCATGAAATTTGCTCTAGGTGACTGACGTCCAATGGGTAGGCTTCACTAAGACTACAGGTAAAAAAAACCATTCATTCATTTATAATTTTAACTACACCATTCCATTTATATTGCAAAAATAATACAATTGTAATATTGTGTTACTCCAATTCTGATATTTTCCCTACAGATTTTTTGCTTATTAAGAATTTATAAGTTGTTTTTAAACAATAAATTTATAAATTGTTTATTAAGAAATTACAATTATAATATGTTACTCCAATTCTGATATTTTTTCTACAGATTTTTGCTTATTAAGAATTTATAAACTTATATTAAGAATTTATATTCAGAATCCCACCACCTTAATAAATCAATGTTCTTATTTTTTTTTTGTTTAATCTTTGTTCTGATCTAGAAGCATACCTAATTTCATTAGATTTAATTATAGTATAGAAGCGATTTTGTAGTTTGATTTTCCCCTTTAACAATAGTCCTCAACCTGGGTATTTTTCCACACTCCGCTCACAGACTGGAACTTTTGGCAATATCTGGAGACATTTTTAGTAGCCACAGCTGGGGTGGTGGTGCTATAAGCATCTACGGGTAGAGATCAGTGGTGCTGATGAACATCCTACAGTGCACAGAAGAGCCCCCCATTCCCAAGGTCAATGATCTGCCCCTGAATGTCAATAGTGTTGAGGTTGAGAAACCTTGCCTTTTAATAAGATATCTTAAGTGTTTTCTATATTGTTGCTACATGGTCTTCATAATCTCCACTTTTATGGCTGCAAAATATTCTATTGATTGATATGTTTAACCAATAAACATATAATGTGTTTAGATGGTTTCTAGCTTTTCACTATTCTAAATAATAGTGCAAGTATCTTTTAATTTATATAGATTTTTATATGATATAGAAGAAGCACATATATATTTATATATAATATATATACTCTATATATATTATAATATAATATATAATATATATTTACTCTCTCTATATATATAATATATATATATACTCTCTCTCTATATATAATATATATATACTCTCTCTCTATATATATAGAGTATATACAAATACACTATATATATATATATAGAGAGAGAGAGAGAGAGTATATATATATATATATATATATATACTCTATATATAGACTATATATATATATATATATATACTCTATATATATATAGACTATATATAGAGTATATACTCTATACTATATATAGAGTATATACTCTATAGTATATATAGAGTATATATATATAGAGAGAGTATATATATATTTACACACATACTCTCTCTATATATATATATAGAGAGAGAGAGTATATATATATATAGAGAGAGAGAGTGTATATATATATATGCATATATATATGTATGTACATATGTACATATGTACATACATATATATGTATATGTATATATATATATATATATATATATATATATATATATATATACATACATATATATATATGATCAGGTCATGATCTCATATATATATATACACTTTCCTTTCTAAGGAAACACTATTGTTTTTCTGTGCTGCTTGAAAACTTTGACACCTGAGATCCAGGATTGGCCCCAACTCTTCTTCACACCTAAAGAAGGAGTAATCTTATCAAAATTTCTGTTTTCTAAGACCATTAAATGCTCATTATTTCATTGTAGAGGTCACCTTGGCTTAGTTTTCATTGATTCAATCATGACCGTTCCTTGCAATGCAACCAGGTAAGATCTACTTGATTCCTGTGCACTCCTAACTCACACAAAATCTAGAGTTAACTTATTGCAAGTTATCACAGGCTAACTTCTTAGAGGAGCTTCTCCCTTTGCCTTTGAAATAATGTAAACGTTCTTTTACATTACAAAAGAATAACACGACAAATTACAAAGCACTAGCCTTGAACGTCTTAAGAGTATTAAAATGTGAGTAGGTTGCTAGCCAGAACAAACAAACAAGGACCTTCATCCTTTATTCTTGCTACTAAAAACTCCTCTCCAATCACTTAGACATTGCATCTAAGATAAAACACATAGTTAAAGATGATGAAAGGTGATTTTTCTGTGGCCCTGGGAAATAAACCACCACTTCACACCCTGTGCACACCCTCAGACACTCCTAACTAAGCAAAAGATTGTGATAGTAGCCAGCTTTATGGGCAGGAGATATCCAGCACCACCTGCAGGAATGGAACCAGAATGGAGATGGCTGCTAAAAGATGACTGTGAAAGTGAACAAAGGTAGAGTGACAACACAGGTAGAAAGAAACTTGCAGTCACTGGCCAGATGGGAAGGGGCACTATTCTAACATTAAGACTTGGAATTGGACTGTTCTAGCTATTGGTTATATTGATTACTTACATATTGGTTACATTGCCCTCATCACAATTGGCTACTGAGGTACATCCTAACTACTTACCTTTAACCTTTGACCCACAATTCCTATTTCCATGGATTCCCAGAAACCAGGCAGCAACAGCAGAGGACAAACTCCAAGGCTTGACTGTCCTCAGACATCTCAGATTCCTCCTGTTTGTTTTAAAGCATGCGTTAACAGTCAGAATTTCTTAGAGAGAAGGGACAACTCTGGTAAACTTGACATTAGATTCTATCAGAACCGTCTCATATAATCCATAAAAACAAGTGCCAAGCATAAAAATAAGTCAACATACTAAATTAGAATAAATGAAAAGCCAGATTTAAAGTAAAATTCAAAGGTAAGTGGAAATTTCTGTTTACTTTAAATTATCAACAACAAAACCAAGTACAGATATTTTTAACATCTATACGTTATTTTTAAAAATGAAAATATGAAGCAAATTAATTAGAGATTCATCTACATGACAATATTTTATGTCAGGCAATGAAGAGGTGTAAAGGACAATTTGTCATGCCATATGCTTAGATCCCTTGTAGGTTTCTTGAGGGAGGGGTTATAAAAGAAGCATAACAAAATAAAAACCAAACTATTTTATGTGTAAAACTGTTGTTTCACTACTTAAGGTATTGTTTGCTTAGCCTTGCTTTCCCCTCAAAAAGCAAGGGCTTGTGTGCACGTAGTTTATTTTGGGAAGTGGTCTCAAGAAACAGCAGCAGAGCCTGGATGGCTCAGTTGGTTAAGCATCCAACTTCAGCTCAGGTCATGATCTCATAGTTGTCTCGTGAGTTTGAGCCTGGAGTCAGGCTGTCTGCTGTCAGTGCAGAGCTGGCTTTGGATATTCTGTCTCCCTCTCTCTCTGCCCTTCCTGCCCACTCAAAAATAAATAAACAATTAAAAGAAAAAAGGAAAAGAAAGCAGCAGAGGGCAGTGGATAGTAAAGGACAGAAGGAGGGAGAGCCAGCACAAGGGTGTTTTCTTAGTTTGGTCACTGCTGTTGACATCTGGGACTCTCTGACAAGCAGTGTAGACTGGGCTTCAGAGTGGATTACCCAGGAGATGGAAAAAGGGGACATGGGGCCTTTTCCCACTAGCCTGTATCCCTCACTGGTCAAGAGTTGCCCTATGAGTATTAACTCCCTTGTGTTTCCTGGCTGTACATGTGAGAGTGTATGACAGATTCCCAAAGGGTCCTTCATGGTGGTGGCAGAAAAACCGTAGGTCAGAAAGCAAGAGATAAGTGGTGGAACCAATGTGAGGTACTATCAGGATGTACCTGTGAGCAGATGTACTGGCTGCAGCAATGTCTGCAGTAAAAGGTGAACCCAGGGGAAGAGTCCACTACATCTCACATGCTAGTCCTAACTGACTTGTAGTGGCTGCTGGGAGTCTGATATTGAGAAGAAGCCATAAACAAAGAACTCAACGTCTGTGAGGTAGGAGATACGGCATTTCTCAAGTTTATCTTCATTTTATGTCATCTGGGTATACAGAGCCAGAACTTTGTCTTCTTGCTTCCATCTTTGAAAGGAATGAAGTTAAGGAGGAGTGTAGCTAATGGAGCAGCCAGAAACCAACACGACTTAGTTTGAAGATGCTCTTCCTCATAGGAATGTTTAGATACCACTATAAGATGTAACACAGAACGAAATTCTTTTGTCAGTGTCTAACAAAACAAATCTTTCATGAGTTGGATTGGCAGAGAAGAACCAATTCCTTTGGATTCATTTCCTTTGGATTAAAGAGAATAAACTGTAAGAAGCATGGCAATGAGTGATTTCCGTATAAGTATCATCAGAAGGTGACATGATATTGACTTTTTAGAGAAGAAAAAAGAAAAAAAAATGTAGGTTATGCATAATTCATAGATTTCTGAGTCTTCTAGCATTCTGGGCACATGTCTTATTTGAGCTACATCCCCATGCCATATAGTGTTGGGAAGGTCGGCTCCTTCTCTACTGCTTGTGAGGTTCCTTGGATGGGAGAAGTATACATCCTTCAGATTGCTTTTTGTTGTATGTCCCCCAGAATGCCTTCCCTTGCTTTACCTCTGCCACCCATGTATGTTTTGTTAACACTCTTGCTTGCTGACTTCTGTCTCCTTCCTTCAGGCACAAGCCACCCTCTCTTTCATTCCCCATAGCAGCTCTATCACAAAGCTGTATTGTCACAGGATTTTTAAAAAGATTTGGGGATAACAGAGAGATGAAGAAGGTACCTGGATGATCGACTTCATTATTCCTAAAGAACTTGGCCAGTTTCTCTACAGGGAAATGTATTAGCTGACATCTTTCTCTGAGGCCACAAATGCCTCAGGTTGCTGGGGTCTGCAAATTCCCATCTTCCCACTTCCTACATTTTGTGGGGCCCCTAATACTTTCTTTCCTTCTAGCTGCCACAGGACAAGTTGAGAATCCCTGTAATTTTATCATGCAACACAATCTAGCTCCTGCCTTTTCTCAATATCATTCTTCCAGACTAGCCCACAGGCAGTTCTTCAACAGAATGACAATAAGATTCTGAAACAAATCTTCCCGAAGAAAAGTGATAAATCCTGGTGCTCATTTCAAAACACAGCTCTAGTGTTTTCACTTAAAAACAATTTTTAAGGCAATTTTATTTTCCTTGTATATAAACAAAAGTGCAACTCTCCCAAATAAGCCTGCACCTAGTTTAAGTTTGAACCCTAAGGAATATTGCAGAGGAATGTCAGAATTTTGGAGAGCCACAGAGGGTGAGGCTGGTGGAAAAAGATTTTTTAATGGAAGAATATTTAAACTTATCTCCAAACCAGAACAGAGGAGGGACATGAGGACCTTCCCACTGCAGCCCAGAATACTGGAGAGAACGAAGCGTGGGAAATTATAATTATGATGGCTTTATTGACAGATTTAATGGCTTAGGGATGTCATGTGCAATAAAGCAAAGACATTTTAAAATACATTGAGTATTTAACCAGGTAAAATAAAGGGTGAATAGAAGAAACACGCAACAGTATTAATTAAAGTCTTGCGTTGTGAACTAAGACCTTAAACCTTTTACAGTGGGATTAGAAAGTCCAGTTATTTCCCCCAAGAGTTTGCTCCCCATTCCAACTTGAAATGAAATAAACCCCTGATGTGGGAGGTAGAATTTGAGAGGATTTACTTCTTCTCAAGTTGGAGGGAATATGGAAAAAGCAGACCTTTCTTATTAATGCTCAAAGGAACCAGGTGTTTTATTTGGCATTGCTGCTGATGAATAAAAGAGATTACGAGTGACAGAGAAAGCTACCTGTGTTACCAAATGTAAAATCACAGCACTCTTTGGGGCCCTGAGTAATGAATCATGTTTAGGCCAAGTGAAAGACTGCATCCCAAACCATAATGCATGTGCTGAAATTAATTAAAGCTATAGAGGAAACCTAAATGGGCTGCAAGCAAATATTGACTCTATTAGAACATTTCCAATGTCCTCAGTGAGAGGTAAACTAGGAAGAAAAATGGTCTTGAAAGAGTGATTCTGAAATTAGATTAGTTTCAAGAAATACAACTGTATTCCCTTCAAAGTGATTTTCCAAGTCAACAATACTTCTAGAACTCTTCATAATACTTTGAAATGACACACTCTTCTGCACAGCACTCTTTTAGAAAATTGATTTTTATTCCTCAAACACCAAACTTGCATTCAGCATAGCCAGGAACTCGGGGGCAGACATCTTTGTGAACAGCATTTTGCTCTATCATTCCTAAGAATCAGTAGCGAAGCGGCTCAGACTAAGGAGTGTGGGTTTGTAATTGGGCATGCCATGGGCACCAACCTCCCTGTGGGCTCCATAGCCAACTCTGCCATTCTGAAAATGAGTTGCGCTCGGCTCCTTGGAGATAAAGCCCCCTCTTTTTTGCAGCAAAGTCCTTGCACAGTGGTATTAAGTAAATTCTGTGGCTTTGATTGTTCCCATCTACATGTTGTTTCTCAAGATGTCACACATCATATAAATTGCAATCTGTGGAAAACTTTGCTGGCACAGATAGCACTCCAGGTTTCACACCTGCTTTCCATCCTAATGCTTAGGACTCTGCCTGGCCCTGTTCTGGATGGTGCAACTGGCCAGCATCTAGCTCTTGCCCAGCATGCTGCCTCACAGAACTTTTCCCTCTGCTCTGTGCACTCTATCTCCAGGTTAAGCAATGCTCCATCTTCTTGCCAGCGTGAGTTCCCCAGACATTGTACCCTAGGTCAGCTTGGAGGTCCTGAACATTCTTGTCTCAGAGGAGAGCATGATTACTTCAGTCTGGTTAGAACACTGAAAAAGCCAAAGTCGGTTCTGCCATCTGTCAGCCTTGCCATGATCTTGTGGCCTCTCGCTCTGAGGATGTGATTAATGCTTAGACTTGTGCCACAGTTCCACCATCTAAGACCCACATCTTATCTGCCTCACGGCTACATCTGGTTTGGAGTCCTCATCTTGATTACTCTTCCACCCAAGTTTCTCTGGGACTGACTGGCAGTTCTGCTTCTTCCTGCCCTCCTTTCCAGTGAATAGAGATCTGTCTTTAGGTACAAGTCCCCATGTCTGAGTGGCTGATGCCCACGAACAGACCAATCCAAGGCTAGTTTCCTTCCTGCCTGGCACGTTTCCTTATTTCACCATAGCCAGCACCCTCGTAGCAAGGTTGCTACTCCTCTGTGCCCACTTGCCTCAGCTCATGCCAATGGACTATAACCATGGCTTCTCCTTGTCCCCAGAGTCTTGCTGGCTCCTTGTCTTAGCCATTTTTGATTTTGCTTTTTTAATAGTGCCTCAACATCCAGTAACAATAACGTTATGCAAGCTTTATAGAACACTTCTTAATTGCCAACATTAGGCTTATCATCTCTAAGTTTCATCACATCTTCAGTTAATGTCTCCTCATCCCATTTTGTAAATGAGAAAAATGAGTCTTGGAGACCATATAACCAGAAGGTGGCCAAGCTGGAATCAGGCTGGGTCTACCATCAAAGCCAAGCTCCTCCATTTTACTAAACTGGCCCCCTTTGAGAAGAGCTGTAGTATTTTACCTTTAATCATCACCAGTACTGTTATCTTCATTTACAGGTGAGTATACCGAGACTCAGGGACCTCATGAGTGAGAAGGGCAATATACGAGTCAAATCTGACTCTGAAAACTTTGCTCTTACCACTAGAGGCTGCTGTCTTCCACGATGGCACTCACTTTTTTATAAGTTGCGTACTTGCTTCGTAAACACTCAGAGTTCAGCCTGCAACCAGTTTAAGTGCCTCTATCATAAAGTCTTTTGTTAAATAAATAAATAAATAAAGTCTTTTGTTATTGCATCTGAATTGTGGCTTTGGACTACTTCTTCCCTTCTGCTTTTCTGCCTCCTTCTCAGCTTCCCCCTCCACTTGTCCTTGGAATGATTCATCTTTCCATCTTCTTTTCAGCAGGCATAGATTGTCCCTGAGGATGCTTACAGAACTTAAAATATCAGCCAGAATGCCAGCTTTAAATTACAGGCTCTCCGGTGACTCATGTTTGTTGATCGGTACCCTCTCTCCCTGTGGGCAAATCTACGTGGGATATTAAATTTATAATTGGGAGATGAATTGGAACAAGAGAAATTAGGTGAGGTGACTGAGTGTGACAGGTTACAATGGTCTGATGCATTCATTTCTGCATTTGGGATTTTGCTGCCACAGGCTTCAGCTGGTTAAATCCTTGGACTGGGACACAGACTCTCAGATGGTGCTCGTGTAGGGTGTTGAAAAGTTGTCACTGGGCCTGATATATCTAAACAACTTGAAACTTTTTAGAACTGAGATGTGCAGTCAAAATGAAAATATTTATGGAATATGTGTAAGGTGTAAAGAATGAATGCAGTGAACATCCACTTATCCACTGTCTGGGGAGGAAACAGAATGTCACCAAGAATGTCGAAGCTTCTTGTGTGTCCCATTTCTTTTCTCAAATAATTATGAGCCAGCAGTTAAATTATAAATGTTTTGTGTTTAGAATTGCTTTCTTTTTCATGATAGCATTACCTTTTCCTTGGCTCCCTAAACAACATATTGGCTTTCTGTGAATATAATCATGCCATATATATTTTTTATCAAATTGTTCTCTTTAACTTCATGTTGTTTGATGTAGCTGAAATTTATTAAATGTCACTAGCACATAGTAATCCATTATAGTTTCACACAGCTTATTTATGTACTCCATTGTTGATAGGTATTTGGACTGTTCAGAATTTGTCGAAATAGTAAACAGTGCTGCTATGTACAATTTTGGGTATTTGTCTTGGTGCATATGAGTGAGGATTTCCAGGAGTGGAATTCTTGGGTCATGGGATATGCACATTTTCAATATTATTAGAAAATGACAAATTGCATTTGGTGGTAGCAACTATAGATACTACTATCAGCAGTATAAAATCCTTGCTTTTCGCACATTCTCACCAGTGTGCAATGTTGCCAGACTCTAATTTCCATTGTGGGTATGATATTTTATCTCATTGTAGTTTGAATTTACACTTCATCATTTATGATAAAGTCAAGCATGTTTTCCCATGTTTGTTTCCATTTATGATTACTCATCTGTAGAGTTCATGCTCAAAATTTTGTCCTTCGTTTTTTAATTGTTTTGTTTTTAATTGATTTTTAGGAGGGTTTTTGGTTTGTTTTTTATTTTTCAACATATTTTGGATGGTAATCTTTTGTCAGATTTATGTGTCAAAAAATCTCTTTTCCTTTTTCTCTTTTGTGCATTTTTCCTTTAATCATTTTTATATCTTTTTGAATTAAATGGTAGAATTATCTTTTCCTTTATGGCTTGTGTATTTTAAGAAACCCTCTTCTATACAGAAGCCATAACAATATTCTCCAATGTTGTTAGTTTTGCCTTTCTCATCTAAGACTTTAATTTAGTGGAACTGATTTTTAAATACAGTACGTGATAAGGATATAATTTTATTTTACTTACTTGTGGATACCCAGGTGTACCAAGATAATTCATTGAAAAGTACATTCTTTCTCCCACGACCAGTTAATATCAAAGATCCACATATAAGTAGATCTGTTTGGGGCTTTGTATTCTGTTTCATTTGATGATCCTGTGACAATACCCTCTGTTGTAATTATTATGGCTTTATAATAATTCTAAGTATGTGATAAAGAGAGTGCCCCTTTTTCTTCTTCATCTTAGCCCTTTTCTCTTCCATATAAATTTTTAAATCAGTTTGCCAAGTACCATAAAGTGTCTTTTGGGATTTTGATGGGAATACCATTGAAATTACCAATCCTTTTGGGAAGAATTGGTGTTTATATGGTATCAACTCTTCTCATGTATGTATATGGTGTACATACCTATGTTTATTTAGGTTTTCTTTGTCTTTCAATAAAGCTTTATAATTTTCTTCATAATGTTCTTGGATAATTTTGTTATATTTATTCCTAGGTATTCTATAATTTTGTTGTTATTGTATATATCTCCTAAAAAATTATGTTTGTTGACATTTATTTTTGTATGTTGAGTTTTATATCTTGCAACTGTGCTAAATCATTTTATTAACTTTAATTTATCTGTAGCTTTTTTTTTTAGGTTTCTAATTCACAGATTATATCCACAAGTAATGACAGTTTTCTTTCTCTCTTTCCAATTGGCACACCCTTTATTACTTTTTTTTGCCTGATTACTGGCTATGCCCTCTATATAATATTATACATATGGTGCTAAAAGATGCCCTTGTCTTGTTCTTAAGCTCCAAGAGAAAGCTTTAAATATTTCACCATTAAATATGATGCCACCTATAGGTTTTCTGTAGTTACCCTTTATCAGTTTAAAGAACTTCTCTTTTATTTCTAACTTATTTTCTTTTAGTTTAAGAAAGGATGTGGAATTTTATCAATTGCTTTTTCTATTGAGATAATTATATGATTTTTCCTTTCACTAATAAAATGATTATATAGTAATTGATTTCTTATGTAAAATCAAACATGCAACCCTGGGATCATCCAAATGATGCATTATCTTAAAGTGTGCATACACACCCACACACCCACACTTATGGATTGTGTTTGCTAATCCATAATAATAGTCTAATATTTGTATCTAATATTCTAATTTTTGTATCTATGTTCATGAGCAAGATTGGTCTATAATTTTGTTTTCATGCTTCACTGTGTTTTGTATCAAATTTTAAGTGGCTTAATAAAGTAAGCTAGGGATAATCCCATTTTTCTATACACTGAGATAGCTTGTATGAGGTAGAAATTATTTTTCCTTGAATGTTTGAAGACATTCCTTTTTTTATCTATTTTCTGGAAATTCCTGGCAACACTGACTGGGCCTGGTTTTTCCATAGGAAGGTTTTAAACTTCTGATTCAATTTCTTTTATGGTGATATGACTGTTGACATTTCTCATTTCTTCCTTAGTAAATTTTGGTAAGTCATATTTTTTTTCTGGAGGTTTATTCATGTCATCTGATGCATTATATCAGGCTGTTCATAATATCTACTTATTATCTTTTTAATCTTGAAAGCATTGTTTTTTATTCCTAATGTTGTTTATTAGTGTCTTTTTACCTTTTCAAAAATGCATCTTCAGAGATATTTGTCCATTTTTTGTGTTCTGTCAAAGAACCGTGATATATTTTTTATCTCGGCATTTTTCCAGGTAAGTTTTCCATTCTTACAAAACCATTTTCTCTCTCAAGCAATGGCATTCAGGATTGGATATTATATTGGATGCTTGAAAAATCACTTTTTCTCTCACAGTATGTTAAATGCTTCTTAAGTATGAATTTGGTTTGAACTCCACTTGGAAAAATAATTATGAAACCAGTTTAACCGAGGATTTAGGATATTAAATGTTCCCCGTACAGTCTTAAGTAGGAGACGGATTGGGTGCTTATACAAACCTCGCACTGCTTGACATCCATGAGCTTTTGCAAACATGTCTGAACTGGTTGGTGTTCAAATCCTCTCAGCAATCTACCAGTACAAAACACAGCAACCACCAGAAGAGGACAAATGGAACGCTGGCTGCTGCAACCAGTGGGCAAAGATGAAGGGTGGATTAGGTCTGAAGGTCATAGAATCTATGTTTCCAACGTTATGTTGTTCTGCACTCCCTTGCCTTCCCCATTAGCTAACCAGAACCATATATTGGTATTCAGAGGGGACCTGCACTTTCTTGCTTTGCTTCAGTTGTTTCCTCTGCATGGAATTCTTTTCTCATATCTCTTTTGCCCAAAACATATCTATCCTGAAAACATGCCACGGACACTTAGGTTTTCTGGCTAGCCTATACCCCTCCTTTTTGCAGTTCCTTTCACCTTCTGCTCACATTAGTGGTTTCTGCTGCTTTGCTTGTTATACCCAACCCCTCCACCCTTACCCTTGCTAATATGACCAGAGTTGACCCCTGAAGTAGAGTGATTAAGCAAAAACTGCACTGTATTTTGAGAAAGTACCTCAATTTTTTTTCTTGGAAAGAGAGAGAGGCAAACCAAAAAACAGACTTTTAACTACAGGGAATAAACTGGTGGTTACCAGATGGGAGGTAGTTGGGGGTGGGGGTGGGGGGTGAAATAGGTGATGGGGATTAAAGAGTGCACTGCTGATGAGAAATGGGTGATATACAGAATTGTTGAATCACTATATTGTACACCTGAAACTAATATAACACTATATGTTACCTATACTGGAATTTAAAAAAAAAATTTTTTTTTTTCCCTTGGGCTGGTTAGTTTTTCCAAGGAGAAATCTAATATCCTGCTTGGGGGTATAAGTGTGATTGCCAATATTCTGGGAGTCCAACAAGCTTTCCCTGAAAACATCTGTTTTAAGTTTCAGAGCCTTATTCATACCTTCAGTTATACCTGTATTTCCACAGCCTTCTGGTCCTTCTCACCGAAGTATAAGTGCCCAGTCTTCTGCTGAGGTTGGGGGCAAGTGAGTTCAGTTTTTGGAAGTTCATCTGTAGGTCTAATTGTTTCTTATATTATCTTTTAACAGTTGTTCTGTTTTTAGTCCTCCAAACCCAGGTCCATTTTTTAGTTGGGTTGCCTTTTTATATTATTGTGTTGTAAAATTTCTTTACATATTTAAAAATTTGTTTAATGTTTATTTATTTTTGAGAGAGAGTGAGACAGAGCATGAGTGGGAAAGGGGCAGACAGAGGGAGACACAGAATCTGAAGGAGGCTCCAGGCTCTGAGCTGTCAGCACAGAGCCTGACGTGGGGCTCGAACTCACAGACTGCAAGATCGTGACCTGAGCCAAAGTCAGACGGTCAACCAACTGAGCCACCCAGGTGCCCCTTTACACGTTTTAAATATAACTCCCTCATCATCTATATGATTTTCAAACATTCCCTCCCATTCTGTGATTGTCTTCTCCCTTTCTTGAGGAGGTCCTCTGAGGTACAGAAGTTTTTAATTTGATGACGTTCAACTAGCTCATTTCCTTTTGCTTTGTGCTTTTGGTGTCATATTGAAGAATCCATTGCCAAACCCAAGGTAAGGAAGATTTACACTTAACATTTAGGATTTCTTCTAAGAGTTTTGTTGTTTGGGTTCTTATGTTTATGTTTTTGTTCCATTTTGAGTGAATTTTTTAATATGATATAAGGTAAGAGCTGAACTTCATTCTTCTGCATGTGGCTATTCAGATGTCTTTGCACCACCTGTTGAAAAGGCAATTCTTTCCCCATTGAATGGTGTTGGCATCCTTGTTGAAAATCAATTGACCAGAAATAAATGGGTTAATTCTGTGACTCTTTATTTTATTCTATTGATCTCTATGTCTGCACTTATGTCAGTGCCACACTGTCTTGATTGTTGATACTTCGGAGTAAGTTTTGAAATTGGGAGTTTTAAGCCCTCCAGTTTTGTTCCCCCAGCCCCAATATTTTTGTTTTATTTTATTTTACTTAATTTTTTATTTTATTTTATTTTATTTCATTTCATTTCATTTTATATTTTATTTTATTTTATTTTGTTTTATGCTATTTTATGTTATTTTATTCTGGGTCTCTTGAATTTTTTTAATATGAGCTTGTCAATTTCTGCAAAGAAACCGAGTATAATTGTGATAGATTGCATTGAATCTGTTTATCAATATGAGTTCCTCAGCTTTTTCTTCCATTTCTTCCATGAACTGTCTCTTGTCTAGAGTGATATGTATGTCTCCCTTCATAAGAAATTTTGGAATGAAGGTAGAAAAAAATCAAATTCTGACTTTAAAATTTAAAACCTTTAACAGCAGAGAAAATTGTAGGAATAGAAAAACATATTTTTTAAAAATCTCATATTTTAAATTAAAGAGGTGTTATTACATGGTATTTTTCCAGAATCTGCCATTTTTCATATGGGCCAGAATATGGAGCACAGAATTTGAAATGGGGAAATTATCATATTAAATATATGTAAATCTTGTCCTTTTTAGGGAGGAATATATGTAATTTATAATTCAGTTTGTGTTCTGAATGAAGATTATCCTTTTATTTTTTATTATTTTTTTTTAATTTTTATTTTATTTTTGAGAGACAGACAGAATGTGAGCAGAGGACGGGTAGGGAGAGAGGGAAACACAGAATCCAAAGCAGGCTCTAGGCTCTGAGCTCTCAGCACAGAGCCCCAAGCTGGGCTCAAACCGCAAACCAGGAGATCATGATCTGAGCCGAAGTCAAGTCGGATGTTTAACTGACTGATCCACCCAGGTGCCTCTGAAGATTATTCTTTTAAAACTTTCTTTTTTTTTTTTTTTAAACTTTTTAAAACATTTATTTATTACTGAGAGACAGAGAGAGACAGAGCATGAGCATGGGAGGGGCAGAGAGAGGGGGAGACACAGAATATGAAGCAGGTTCCAGGCTCTGAACTGTCAGCACAGAGCCCGACCTGGGGCTCAAACCCACCTACTATGAGATCATAACCTGAGCCAAAGTCAGACTTAACTGACTGAGTCACCCAGGAGTCCCAAAAACTTTATTACCAAAGGAGTGAAATGCTAAAAATCTCATAAAGCTTGGCTAAAGGAATACTTTCAAGAGATCGTAAATATCATTAGTTGCATTTCAACATTGTTAACAGTGATAAGAATAACACCATTATTTACATAATCTTCCACAGTTTATGAACTAAGTTCACATATGTTGTATCTATACGTTGTACTTCCTCCCTCTATTTTAAATTAATTGTATTTCACCACCACAACAAATAGGCCCTTTTGTATCTGTGTTATTAAATTTCTAGAAATGTGTGTTTTGAGGCTGTTGTCTTCTGTTTGACCTGCAGTATCCCAGCATGTGGAGGAAAACTTATTAACCAATTTCATGCCATGGACATTTTAGCAGTATGAGATAGAATCCTAATCAGAAAAATACATTTAAATGCACAAAGTAAAATACATAGGATTATAAAAAATACCAATTATATTCAATTTATACTCAAATACAATTATATTCAAATTGAAATATGTAAAACCCTATTTTTTGCATAGTAATATATAAGTGAAAGACTAAAAAAATTATCTCCAAGTATGAAAATCACCTTTATGTAATCTTTAATGCAATGTCTACACTAAATAAATATTATTTATTAGCTAGTACAGCACCTAGTGTTGCCCCAGGATTTCATAATCCAAATTCAAGTTTAAAGTCAGGGTAGCCTTGACTGAGATAAAGGAAAATGGAAAGAAAGGGAGAACCTAGTAGGCAAGAAATAAAATAAGCAAAAATTAGTTCAAATCTTTCCTTGGGCTTCCATGGACAGTATACAGAAGACAGAAAATGTTAAAACCTGCAATAGATTGTGTTTTCCAAGCAAAAACTTAATTCAAACCTGGAATATACTTACAAACAAATAAACAAATTAACCGAAGGAATGTAATTTTGTTATATTTAGACCCTTTGAGATTGTGTTATGGAGAATATTACAAAGGACATCTCTGTAAGGTCAGGATTCAAAGCAGCATGTGACATGAACAGATACATAATATTTTGCTTTGCTTTTGTCTTCCTTCCTTCCTACCTGCACGATACATAAATTAATCAACAAACACTTTTTAGAATGTGACTTAACAGGAGCATTGGATGGACAAACATGTCAACCCTTCCAATTTGTCCTTTGATCTTTATGATTTCATTCTTTTGGACGCTGATGTTCTTTAAAACAAAAACAAAAAAACCCGACCAGTTTCCAGATTTTTCAGTGACTCTGGGAAGCATTAAGTCTAAGCACCTATCATTAATTATCATATAACTTCTAGCAGATTAATTAATAGGTAGCTGGCAGCTAGATTCTTAGGATCATGAGGTAGCAAAGAAATGTCTGATAGGAAGGATACTGGGTGTATATCCAGATGACTTGCACCAAATTCTTTGCTGCACTACTTTCTTTGAGCCTTGGTTTCTTAACTTTTGAAAGAGTATTGATTATAAAATACTCAGAAGTCACAGAGTTATGGATGGTATTATCCTATTTCATTGGGTCTCCTTCCATTCAACACTTTCAAAAAAAAAATTTTAACGTTTATTTATTTTTGAGACAGAGAGAGACAGAACATGAACGGGGGAGGGTCCGAGAGAGGGAGACACAGAATCTGAAACAGGCCTCAGGCTCTGAGCTGTCAGCACAGAGCCCGACGCGGGGCTCAAACTCACGGACCACGAGATCATGACCTGAGCCAAAGTTGGCTGCTTAACCGACTGAGCCACCCAGGCGCCCCGTACACTTTCAAAGCACTGTTCCCAAAATGTTCAGGCCCTAATTAAAGAGATCTTTCTCTGTTGAAAAACCCAAAATTTCCTCGAGGCATGGAAGAGATCATTTTTGTGACAGAAACTAGAAGATTATCTGACCAATCCTTAACGTACGCATGCATGTATTTGTTACTTATTTACTGGGTAAGAGCGACATAGAAAGTAGCATGAGTGTGTGACATATGGAGGGATGTATGGCAATGCGGAAAATCACTGGGAAATCATTAAAAACAAACAATAGATAGTTCTCATTTCAATGCATTTGAAGGTGCTCACACAAAGACTGCAGTAAAATGATCAAAATCAAATTAATTAGAACTACAGAAAAATTGGGGGGTTCCGGAAGATGGCGGCGTAGGAGGACGCTGGGCTCACCGCGCGTCCTGCTGATCACTTAGATTCCACCTACACCTGCCTAAAGAACCCAGAAAACCGCCAGAGGATTAGCAGAACGGAGTCTCCGGAGCCAAGCGCAGACGAGAGGCACACGGAAGAGGGTAGGAAGGGCGGCGAGGCGGTGCGCACTCCACGGACTGGCGGGAGGGAGCCGGGGCGGAGGGGCGGCTCGCCGGCCAAGCAGAGCCCCCGAGTCGGGCTGGCAAAAGCGGAGGGGCCGGACGGACTGTGTTCCGACAGCAAGCGCGACTTAGCGTCTGGGAGGTCAGAAGTTAACAGCTCTGCTCAGAAAGCGGGAAGGCTGGAGGACAAAGGGAGGGAGAGCTGCTGAGCCCCCGGACGGCAGAGCTCAGCTTGGCGGGGAACAAAGGCGCTCGCCAGCGCCATCTCCCCCGCCCATCCCCCAGCCAAAATCCCAAAGAGAACCAGTTCCTGCCAGGGAACTTGCTCGCTCCGCGCAAACACCCAACTCTGTGCTTCTGCGGAGCCAAACCTCCGGCAGCGGATCTGACTCCCTCCCGCTGCCACAGGGCCCCTCCTGAAGTGGATCACCTAAGGAGAAGCGAGCTAAGCCTGCCCCTCCCGCCCCCGTGCACCTTGCCTACCCACCCCAGCTAATACGCCAGCTCCCCAGCACCACAAGCCTGGCAGTGTGCAAGTAGACCAGACGGGCCACACCACCCCACAGTGAATCCCGCCCCTAGGAGAGGGGAAGAGAAGGCACACACCAGTCTGACTGTGGCCCCAGCGGTGGGCTGGGGGCAGACATCAGGTCGGACTGCGGCCCCGCCCACCAACTCCAGTTATACACCACAGCACAGGGGAAGTGCCCTGCGGGTCCTCACCACTCCAGGGACTGTCCAAAATGACCAAACGGAAGAATTCCCCTCAGAAGAATCTCCAGGAAATAACAACAGCTAATGAACTGATCAAAAAGGATTTAAATAATATAACAGAAAGTGAATTTAGAATAATAGTCATAAAATTAATCGCTGGGCTTGAAAACAGTATACAGGACAGCAGAGAATCTCTTGCTACAGAGATCAAGGGACTAAGGCACAGTCACGAGGAGCTGAAAAACGCTTTAAACGAAATGCAAAACAAAATGGAAACCACGACGGCTCGGATTGAAGAGGCAGAGGAGAGAATAGGTGAACTAGAAGATAAAGTTATGGAGAAAGAGGAAGCTGAAAGAAAGAGAGATAAAAAAATCCAGGAGTATGAGGGGAAAATTAGAGAACTAAATGATACACTAAAAAGAAATAATATACGCATAATTGGTATCCCAGAGGAGGAAGAGAGAGGGAAAGGTGCTGAAGGGGTACTTGAAGAAATTATAGCTGAGAACTTCCCTGAACTGGGGAAGGAAAAAGGCATTGAAATCCAAGAGGCACAGAGAACTCCCTTCAGACGTAACTTGAATCGATCTTCTGCACGACATATCATAGTGAAACTGGCAAAATACAAGGATAAAGAGAAAATTCTGAAAGCAGCAAGGGATAAACGTGCCCTCACATATAAAGGGAGACCTATAAGACTCGTGACTGATCTCTCCTTTGAAACTTGGCAGGCCAGAAAGGCTTGGCACGATATCTTCAGTTTGCTAAACAGAAAAAATATGCAGCCGAGAATCCTTTATCCAGCAAGTCTGTCATTTAGAATAGAAGGAGAGATAAAGGTCTTCCCAAACAAACAAAAACTGAAGGAATTTGTCACCACGAAACCAGCCCTACAAGAGATCCTAAGGGGGATCCTGTGAGACAAAGTACCAGAGACATCACTACAAGCATAAAACATACAGACATCACAATGACTCTAAACCCGTATCTTTCTATAATAACACTGAATGTAAATGGATTAAATGCGCCAACCAAAAGACATAGGGTATCAGAATGGATAAAAAAACAAGACCCATCTATTTGCTGTCTACAAGAGACTCATTTTAGATCTGAGGACACCTTTAGATTGAGAGTGAGGGGATGGAGAACTATTTATCATGCTACTGGAAGCCAAAAGAAAGCTGGAGTAGCCATACTTATATCAGACAAACTAGACTTTAAATTAAAGGCTGTAACAAGAGATGAAGAAGGGCATTATATAATAATTACAGGGTCTATCCATCAGGAAGAGCTAACAATTATAAATGTCTATGCGCCAAATACCGGAGCCCCCAGATATATAAAACAGTTACTCATAAACATAAGCAACCTTATTGATAAGAATGTGGTCATTGCAGGGGACTTTAACACACCACTTACAGAAATGGATAGATCATCTAGACACACAGTCAATAAAGAAACAAGGGCCCTGAATGATACATTGGATCAGATGGACTTGACAGATATATTTAGAACTCTGCATCCCAAAGCAACAGAATATACTTTCTTCTCGAGTGCACATGGAACATTCTCCAAGATAGATCATATACTGGGTCACAAAACAGCCCTTCATAAGTTTACAAGAATTGAAATTATACCATGCATACTTTCAGACCACAATGCTATGAAGCTTGAAATCAACCACAGGAAAAAGTCTGGAAAACCTCCAAAAGCATGGAGGTTAAAGAACACCCTACTCACGAATGAGTGGGTCAACCAGGCAATTAGAGAAGAAATTAAAAAATATATGGAAACAAACGAAAATGAAAATACAACAATCCAAACGCTTTGGGACGCAGCGAAGGCAGTCCTGAGAGGAAAATACATTGCAATCCAGGCCTATCTCAAGAAACAAGAAAAATCCCAAATACAAAATCTAACAGCACACCTAAAGGAAATAGAAGCAGAACAGCAAAGGCAGCCTAAACCCAGCAGAAGAAGAGAAATCATAAAGATCAGAGCAGAAATAAACAATATAGAATCTAAAAAAACTGTAGAGCAGATCAACGAAACCAAGAGTTGGTTTTTTGAAAAAATAAACAAAATTGACAAACCTCTAGCCAGGCTTCTCAAAAAGAAAAGGGAGATGACCCAAATAGATAAAATCATGAATGAAAATGGAATTATTACAACCAATCCCTCAGAGATACAAACAATTATCAGGGAATACTATGAAAAATTATATGCCAACAAATTGGACAACCTGGAAGAAATGGACAAATTCCTAAACACCCACACTCTTCCAAAACTCAATCAGGAGGAAATAGAAAGCTTGAACAGACCCATAACCAGCGAAGAAATTGAATCGGTTATCAAAAATCTCCCAACAAATAAGAGTCCAGGACCAGATGGCTTCCCAGGGGAGTTCTACCAGACGTTTAAAGCAGAGATAATACCTATCCTTCTCAAGCTATTCCAAGAAATAGAAAGGGAAGGAAAACTTCCAGACTCATTCTATGAAGCCAGTATTACTTTGATTCCTAAACCAGACAGAGACCCAGTAAAAAAAGAGAACTACAGGCCAATATCCCTGATGAATATGGATGCAAAAATTCTCAATAAGATACTAGCAAATCGAATTCAACAGCATATAAAAAGAATTATTCACCATGATCAAGTGGGATTCATTCCTGGGATGCAGGGCTGGTTCAACATTCGCAAATCGATCAACGTGATACATCACATTAACAAAAAAAAAGAGAAGAACCATATGATCCTGTCAATCGATGCAGAAAAGGCCTTTGACAAAATCCAGCACCCTTTCTTAATAAAAACCCTTGAGAAAGTCGGGATAGAAGGAACATACTTAAAGATCATAAAAGCCATTTATGAAAAGCCCACAGCTAACATCATCCTCAATGGGGAAAAACTGAGAGCTTTTTCCCTGAGATCAGGAACACGACAGGGATGCCCACTCTCACCGCTGCTGTTTAATATAGTGCTGGAAGTTCTAGCATCAGCAATCAGACAACAAAAGGAAATCAAAGGCATCCAAATTGGCAAAGATGAAGTCAAGCTTTCGCTTTTTGCAGATGACATGATATTATACATGGAAAATCCGATAGACTCCACCAAAAGTCTGCTAGAACTGATACATGAATTCAGCAAAGTTGCAGGATACAAAATCAATGTACAGAAATCAGTTGCATTCTTATACACTAACAATGAAGCAACAGAAAGACAAATAAAGAAACTGATCCCATTCACAATTGCACCAAGAAGCATAAAATACCTAGGAATAAATCTAACCAAAGATGTAAAAGATCTGTATGCTGAAAACTATAGAAAGCTTATGCAGGTAATTGAAGAAGATATAAAGAAATGGAAAGACATTCCCTGCTCATGGATTGGAAGAATAAATATTGTGAAAATGTCAATACTACCCAAAGCTATCTACACATTCAATGCAATCCCAATCAAAATTGCACCAGCATTCTTCTCGAAACTAGAACAAGCAATCTTAAAATTCATATGGAACCACAAAAGGCCCCGAATAGCCAAAGTAATTTTGAAGAAGAAGACCAAAGCAGGAGGCATCACAATCCCAGACTTTAGCCTCTACTACAAAGCTGTCATCATCAAGACAGCATGGTATTGGCATAAAAACAGACACATAGACCAATGGAATCGAATAGAAACCCCAGAACTAGACCCACAAACGTATGGCCAACTCATTTTTGACAAAGCAGGAAAGAACATCCAATGGAAAAAAGACAGTCTCTTTAACAAATGGTGCTGGGAGAACTGGACAGCAACATGCAGAAGGTTGAAACTAGACCACTTTCTCACACCATTCACAAAAATAAACTCAAAATGGATAAAGGACCTGAATGTGAGACAGGAAACCATCAAAACCTTAGAGGAGAAAGCAGGAAAAGACCTCTCTGACCTCAGCCGTAGCAATCTCTTACTCGGCACATCCCCAAAGGCAAGGGAATTAAAAGCAAAAGTGAATTACTGGGACCTTATGAAGATAAAAAGCTTCTGCACAGCAAAGGAAACAACCAACAAAACTAAAAGGCAACCAACGGAATGGGAAAAGATATTTGCAAATGACACATCGGACAAAGGGCTAGTATCCAAAATCTATAAAGAGCTCATCAAACTCCACACCCGAAAAACAAATAACCCAGTGAAGAAATGGGCAGAAAACATGAATAGACACTTCTCTAAAGAAGACATCCGGATGGCCAACAGGCACATGAAAAGATGTTCAACGTCGCTCCTCATCAGGGAAATACAAATCAAAACCACACTCAGATACCACCTCACGCCAGTCAGAGTGGCCAAAATGAAGAAATCAGGAGACTATAGATGCTGGAGAGGATGTGGAGAGACGGGAACCCTCTTGCACTGTTGGCGGGAATGCAAATTGGTGCAGCCGCTCTGGAAAGCAGTGTGGAGGTTCCTCAGAAAATTAAAAATAGACCTACCCTATGACCCAGCAATAGCACTGCTAGGAATTTATCCAAGGGATACAGGAGTACTGATGCATAGGGGCACTTGTACCCCAATGTTTATAGCAGCACTCTCAACAATCGCCAAATTATGGAAAGAGCCTAAATGTCCATCAACTGATGAATGGATAAAGAAATTGTGGTTTATATACACAATGGAATACTACGTGGCAATGAGAAAGAATGAAATATGGCCTTTTGTAGCAACGTGGATGGAACTGGAGAGTGTGATGCTAAGTGAAATAAGCCATACAGAGAAAGACAGATATCATATGGTTTCACTCTTATGTGGATCCTGAGAAACGTAACAGAAACCCATGGGGGAGGGGAAGGGAAAAAAAAAAAAAGAGGTTAGAGTGGGAGAGAGCCAAAGCATAAGAGACTGTTAAAAACTGAGAACAAACTGAGGGTTGATGGGGGGTGGGAGGGAGGGCAGGGTGGGTGATGGGTATTGAGGAGGGCACCTTTTGGGATGAGCACTGGGTGTTGTATGGAAACCAATTTGACAGTAAATTTCATATATTAAAAAATAAATAAATAAATAAATAAATAAATAAAAAAAAAAAAAAAAAAAAAAAAGTATTGGTTGGGAATGCAAGGTGGTGCAGCCACTCTGGAAAACAGTAGGGAGGTTCCTCAAAAAACTAAAAATAGAACTACCCTATGACCCAGCAATTGCACTACTAGGCATTTATCCATAGGATACAGGTGTGCTGTTTCGAAGGGACACATGCACCCCCATGTTTATAGCAGCACTATCCACAATAGCCAAAGTATGGAAAGAGCTCAAATGTCCATCAATGGATAAATGGATAAAGAAGATGTGGCATATATATACAATGGAGTATTACTTGGCAATCAAAAAGAATGAAATCTTGCCATTTGCAACTACATGGATGGACCTGTAGGGTATTAAGCTAAGTGAAATTAGTCAGAGAAAGACAAGTATCATATGACTTCACTCATATGAAGACTTTAAGAGACAAAACAGATGAACATAAGGGAAGGGAAACAAAAATAATATAAAAACAGGGAGGAGGACAAAACAGAAGAGACTCATAAATATGGAGAACAAACTGAGGGTTACTGAAGGGTTGTGGGAGGGGGGATGGGCTAAATTGGTAAGGTGCACTAAAGAATCTACTCCTGAAATCATTGTTGCACTATATGCTAACTAATTTGGATGTAAGTTTATAAAAATAAAAAATAAAATTTAAAAAAAAAAAAAAAAAAAAAAAAAAAAAAAAAAAAAGAACTACAGAAAAATTATCTGTTGGACGCCACACACTAATCTTAGATGGCCATTCCAAAGTCAAATATGCGAAGATAAAACATTACAATTTTACGTAGTTTGAAGAACACGATTTTAGTGTTTTCTCCTTGTCTCTCCTTTCATTTTACATTACACTCACCTAGTCACAAACTCCATTGGAGAAGGTAAGACACGAAAATATAATATAAAAATATAATTAAAAATATTGCAATGTTTTTTGTCTGCCTTTTGCATAAAAAGAAATATTAGAAAGAGAATAATAGTAGGAATTGGAAAATGTCTGTGTCATTTAACCCCTCTAAATATCTCTAAAAATGGCAAGAAGCACATCTTGCCTTCCTAATCCATGAGGTTGTGAAGATCAAATAAAATTATCATGAGAAGACTTATTTTTTTCACCAAAAAAGAGTCATGCAAGTATAAGGTATTATTATTTTATTATTGGTTTGATTGGTGTGCTCTGAACTTCTCAGTCTGTTGTTTCATTTGATGTGTTTTTTTCCTCATTGTGCCCCTTTTAGAAGCTGCTCCATGGAATAGAAATAGATCTTCTTTTATTGATCGTTATATCTAACTGTCTAATGGAAATGTAGTGCCACGTATGCTGGAGACGATCGCCATCATGCCGAGGACAGAGTAGTGTAACCTTGTTATAAAGAGTGTCACTGTTCGCAGGTTATGTGAGGATTCAGCCCTGTCTTCTGTCTGCAGGATGATTTACAGTGCATGCTATAATGGGAGATTATAATGCCACAATCAGAGAACAGAGCTCCCACTTGCATTACAGAATAGGCCATACATAATTCTGTTCACACGATGCACCATCTTCCCTTAACGGTCTGAATAATATTGTAGGAGAACAGCAAAAGAAAGTAATTTGGGAAATAAAACCAACCTGTTATTAAGTGATGCATAACACCGATAGTTCTCAAAGTATTCTTTGTTCTCATTACGTTTTTATCTTTCTATGACAGAAATTAACAACGGTAATACCTTATGTATGCATGCTATATTGCACCTTATAAAGAGCTTTTATGAAATATATTTTAATCCCCACTGCATATTGATAAAGTAAAAGGGGCATAGTCTCATTTTAACTTTATAGAAAGGAAGATAAGGTTAAAAAATAAGTTCAAGAGCCTGCCAAAGATTATACACCTCATTAGTAGTAATTGTAAATCAAACAGTCTGATTCAGTTTGTTTTTCTTTTTCCCCAGCAAACACATTCTAAAAGCTTCTGCGACACTGTAAACACCCCAAATGGCCATTAAATATACATCTGAGAGTTCTTCTGGTTTATAATAGTAGAGATGCTAGAGTTTATCCACCAGCGGTACAACACACACACAAACCTGAGCAAATTAAGAGGAAAGTAACCACAATCTCACACACCCGCACAGAAAACATCACCACAATTTTTTTTTTAAGTAATTGTGTCAAAAGGCAAGACTCCTAATTTTCCAGGTGGTTATGTCTCAGTTCGTTGAGTCAAGTATCAAAGTTGTAATCATCTTTTTCAGTTATTGTTAAATTATTCCCCGTTCTGCAGGTGTACGAAATGTACTCATTTTATTTTAAGAGGGAGGGTTGTGGGAGACTTGCACTGAGCTCAGAGTACATTCTTTGTTTCCCTGGAGATAAAAAGCTTCAGCCATAAGGACAGCTCTGTCAAGTGAAGTAGCCAAATCACAAAGGGAGGAGGATTTTTGCCTTCCAGTTCAGAGTCTTTATTGCAGATACTACTAAAACAATCTTAGAAGAGTCCCGTTCATATTTATCTTTGAACACCGTCCTTCGTTACATAAGAGGGCAAAGCAGGGGCACTGCTTTTATGGCATCAGAGAAATCCTTGCTAATGGCTCTGTTCCACGCTTCTGTAATATTAGGCAGTTCTAAGGAACAGTAGGGACATGGCAGAAAGGATTGCTTTAAAAATAGTAAAAAGTTTGTGTGGAAAGGGTATGTTACGCATCAAGATTCGTTGTTCTTCCTTTTACTTTATGCTGCATTCACACAGCCTAAGTACGATGGAGATTTGGCAATTATCTAGGTAATGTGATCAATGTTAATGGACAATCTGGTTAATCCGGCTTTTAAAAGGAGATTTTTAGTAACAAGAAGTGAAATGCCAAGAGAGCTCTTAAATGAATTTCCTTTAATTTTTAAGTTAAATTGCAATCCCTGACTTTATTTTCCAATTACCATATGATGTTTCAATAGTCTTTTTGCCATAATAACACTTTGTTCTTAAGGAGTCCCTTGTATTCAATTAGTTCAAAGTACATTTGAGTATATGTAGGCTATCAGTTTCCATCCAGCTTTATAAAGTGAATTTGAGCTGCAAGCATTGGTAACTCTTGATACTTTCACTGTCCTTATTCTTCTTTGAATTCTAGCCGTAGTGATTTCTGATTTCCTTGAGCAATTTCATATATATATGAAGATTGTGTATATACGCACATATTTCTTCATACATCTAGAAGGATAAATTTTATATTCCTTACTCCAAAAGTATTAAGTTAGACTTCTCTTCTTCCACTGATGGACCATATTGCATTTATTTTTATAAAACTGTTCATTCACTCATTTAAGTGAATATTTATTTGTTTTTTTAATGTTTATTTATTTTTCAGAGAGAGAGGGGGAGACAGAGCGTGAGCAGGGGAGAGGCAGAGAGAGAGGGAGACACAGAATCAGAGGCAGGCTCCAGGCTCTGAGCTGTCAGCACGGAGCAAGATGTGGGGCTTGAACTCAGGAACTGCAAGATTATGACCTGAGCTGAAGTAGGACACTTAACCAACTAAGCCACCCAGGTGCCCCTTAGGTGAATATTTTTTAGGCACATGCTGATTGTTTGCAAAGTGTTGCACTAGGTTTTAGGTTGACTTCTATGAAATTGACAACATACAACTGCTTTTGGCCTATAAAAGCTTCAATCTCATGTCTTCAGTCTGGTATATAAGAGAGGTTGTTGAGTATTAGCAGGAAAAAAATCTAGGATGAAGAGGAAAGTTAATTTGGAGGCAGGGACATTTAGAATTTGGCCCACCACGAATTAAACTTCAAGAGAGATAGAGTTAACAGACTATTCCAGAACATAAACAGAATGTACAAGAGTAGAGAAGTAGAAAAATACACAGTGTGTCCTGAGATTGACAAGTTGTTGAGTCGGTTTGATGGGTTTGATGCCTGAAGGGGAACCTGAAAAGAAAACCTGGAGGAGGATCATGAAAAATTTACATGACAACAGAGCTGGGCTTTTGCTGTTGTCTCTTGCCCTTGGAAGCTGTGTTTACCTACCAGCCCTTGTGAAGATCTGCAGTCTGTTTTCACATCATCCAAGAAGTTCAAAAAACATCAAACCGTGAATTTAGTTTAATATTAATCAAAATAGGTCTTAGACCAAGGCCTCAAAGATTCTCCACAAATAACATTTCAAGGACAATATACAGCCCACAGTCTAAAATCACAAGGCACACAAGCAAAGGAGATAAGTGTGTATGAAAAAGTAAAAAAAAAAAAAATAGCAGAAACAGAGCCATAAGACAAGGGATGAGAAGTGTAAGCAAATATTTTACAATAACTTGGTAAGTTTAAGTAAATAAAGGAAAAGCTTACAAAAACCTTCAGGGAATAGGAAACTATAATAAATTAGCAAGGCAGATTTTTAAAAGGATCAAATATAACTTTTAGAAATAGAAATTATAATAACAACATTAACAATTAAGTGGACAAACTCTTAAAACCTAACACTGAGAAAACAACAGGATAATTAAAAAGTGGGCAAAAGATCTTAACAGAAACTTCCCAAAGACATGCAGATGGTAATCAAACATATGGAAAGCTGCTCGACACCCTGCGTTATTAGGGAATTACAAACTAAAAAAAACAATGAGATACCACTATGCGTCTATTAGAATTCTAGGCCCAGATCCGAAACATTAATGCTAAGTACTGGCTGGCCAGTATGTGGAGCAGTAGGAGATCTCAGTGATTACTGGTGAGAGTGAGGAATGGTACAGCCACTTGGGAAGACGGTTGGACGTTTCTTATAAAACCACACACACTCTTACCATACAGTCCACGCACTCCTAAGTATATACCTACATGAGTTGAAAGCTTAGGTCCTCACAAAACCTGCACGCAAATGTTCATAGCAACTTTATTTATAATTGCCAAAACTTGGAAGCTACCAAGATATCCCTGAGTAGGTGAACAGATGAACTGGTGTTTCTGTATGATGGAATATTAGTCAGTCATAAAAAGAAATGAGGGGCGCTTGGTGGCTAAGTTGGTTAAGCTACTGACTCTTGATTTAAGCTCAGGTCATGATCTTGCAGTTCGTGAGATCGAGCCTTGCATCAGGCTGTGCACAGACAGCACAGAGCTTGCTTGAGATTCTCTCTCACCCTCTCTCTGTGCCCCTCTTCTTCTAGTGCTCTCTCTCCCTCTCTCTCTCTCTCAAAATAAATAAATAAACATTAAAAAAAAAAAAAAAAGAGGAGCTCCTCGGTGGCTCAGTCGTTTAAGCATCTGACTTCAGCTCAGGTCATGATCTCAAGGTTGGTGAGTTTGAGCCCCGTGTCAGGCTCTGCACTGACAGCTGGAGCCTACTTCGGATTCTGTGTCTCCCTCTTTCCCTGCTCCTCCCCTGCTCATGCTCTGCCTCTCTCTCAAAAGATAAACATTAAAAAAAATAATAATGAAAGCAAAAAAACCCCCAAAAAACAGTAGGAAAGAAATGAGCTATCAAGCCATGAAAACACATGAAGGAATGTTCCTTGTATATTCCAAAGTAAAGGAAGCAAGTCTGAAATACGATATTTTGGAAAAGGCAAAACTATAGATATGTAAAAAGATCAGTGACTGCCGGGGCCCAGGGATGGAAGGAAGGGGAAGAGGGGTGAATAGGTGGAGCAGAGGGGATTTTCAGGGCAGTAGAACTAGTAGGTATGCTACTGTAATGGTGGAGACGCCACTTTATGCGCTTGTCAAAACTCATAGAACTGCAAGACACGAAGAGTGAATACTGATACGAACTATGGACTATAGTTAATGACAATGTACAAGCATTGGTTCCTCAACTGTAACGGATGTGCCAGTACACTAATGCAAAATGTTAATAATGGGGGAGAAAGGGGTGTGTGAAAACTCTGCCCTCCACTCAATTTTTCTGTAAACCTAAAGCTTCTCTAAAAACTAAATTCTACTTACTTAAAAGAATTTTTTTAACTACCCAGATTGAAATGTAGATTAGGCACAGCTGAAAAGAAAATTAATAACCTGGAATATAGGTTAGGAGAAATCTCCAGAATTGAGCAGAGGAAGGAATAAAGACATAAAATATAAAAAAGAAGTTAACTGTCACCAAAGTTAGAGTGAGAAAATGTGGCACACTTTTTCAAAAATAGACTTTATTTATTGAGCAGTTTTTGGCCTATAGCAAAATCAATGGAAGGTATAGAGATTTCCCACATATTTCTACCCACTTTCTATGCACAGCCACCTCCACTGTCAAACTCCCACACCATACTGGTACATTTGTTAGGACTGATGAACCTACGTTGACATATCATTATTACCCAAAGCCCTTAGTTTACATGAGGGATCACTTTTGGTGTTGTACATCTTGTGGGTTTTGTCAGATGTATACTGACATGTATCCACCACTATAATATCATACAGAGTAGTTTCCCTGACTTAAAAATCCCCTGTGCTATACCTATTTATTTCACCTTCCCCCTAACCCCTAGTAACCACTGACCCTTTTACTGTCTCCATAGTTTTGCCTTTTTCAGAATGTCATACAGTTGGTACCATACAGTATGTAGCTTTGTCAGATTGGTCTCTTTGACTTAGTAATATGCATTTAAGATTCTTCCATGCCTTTTTTCATGGCAAAATAGCTTATTTCTTTTTAAGGCTGAATAATATTCCACTGTTCATTCACTTACCAAAGGACATCTTGGTTGCTTCTAAGCTGAGGCGATTATGAATAAAGCTACCACATAAATGTTTGTGTGCAGCTTTTTGTGTGGATATAAGCTTTCAAATCTTGGTACAAACCAAGGAGCACAACTGCTGGATTGTATGGTAAGAGTATGTTTGCTTTTGTAAGAAACCATAAACTCTACCAAAGCATCTGTACCATTTGCATTCCCACTAGCAATGAATGAGAGTCCTGTTGCTCCACATCCTGGCCAGTATTTTGTGTTTTTAGTGTTTTGGAGCTTGGCCATTCTAATAAATCTGTAGTGGTGTGGCACTGTTGTTTTAATTTGTAATTCTTTCGTGATACATGAGGTGGAGCATCTTCCCATATGCTTATTTGCCGTCTGTGTATCTTCTTTGGTGAGGTGTCTGTTCAGGTCTTTTGCCTATTTTTTTAAATTAATTAATTAATTAATTTATTTATTTATTTTTTAAATTTCTTAATGTTTATTTCTGAGAGAGACAGAGACAAAGTGCGAGTAGGGGAGGGCCAGAGAGAGGGTGACACAGAATCCAGAGCAGGCCTCGGGCTCTGAGCTGTCAGCACAGAGCCCAATGAGGGGCTTGAACTCACCAATCATGAAATCATGACCCGATTTGAACTTGAACGCTTAATTGACTGAGCCACCCAGGCACCCCAGGTCCTTTGCTCATTTTTAAAGTGGATTGTTTTGTTATCGTTGAGTTTTAAGAGTTCTTTATATATATATATAATATATATGTATTTTTTTTTACATTTATTTATTTTTGAGAAACAGAGTGAGACAAAGCGTGAGCCGGGGAGAGGCAGAGAGAGAAGGAGACACAGAATCTAAAGCAGGCTCCAGGCTCTGAGCAAGAGGTCAGCACAGAGCCCGATGCGGGGCTCGAACCCACGAACTGTGAGATAATGACCTGAGCTGAAGTCGGATGCTCAACTGACTGAGCCACCCATGCACCCCTCTTTATATGTTTTAAATAACAGTCATTTATAAGATATGTTTTTTGCAAATATTTCCTCCAAATCTGTGGCTTGTCTTTTCATTGTCTGGACAGGGTCTTTCATAGAGCACAAATTTGAAATTTTAATGAAGTCCAACTTATTAATTCTTTTATCATAGATTGTGTCTTTGGTATTGTATCTAAAAAGTCATGGCCATACCCAAGGTCACTTAGGTTTGCTCCTATGTAATATTCTAGGAGTTTCTAATACACTTTTTGTTGTTCAATTGGGATAGGAAAAAGAGAACAGTTTAGAGGCAATGCTTGGAGAGAAAATGGCTAAGAATTTTTCCAAAATGAAGGCGGGAGGAAAGGGTACCAGAGGAATAGAACCACTGACTATGTATTCACTGTAAATTACTTCTGTGCAGGAATTAGCAGTAGGAGAATGCAGAGTTAAATGGTATGAATTTTTTTATCTTTTCCTGTTCCTTATTTAGAATGGAAGAGATTAAAAAGCCTGTCTGAGATCCATTCACTTTCATTTAGGGTGTTGGGACAAACTAGGCCAGGGAGAAGGAAATAAGCAGATTAATCCAGTCTAATCTCCTTGTCATCTAGAATTCCAGGTAAGTAGACTAATAATACTTACCAAAAGATATTATTTGGGGGGTTCTTACCCATAGAATGCTCTACCCATAAGTAGACTAATAATACTTACCAAAAGATATTATTTGGGGGGTTCTTACCCATAGAATGCTTTAGCAGGATGTCCTTGTTAAGGATTACTTAGTAAATAAACCCAGAATCTATAGATCTATGATGCATGGTTCCCTAAAGAAGCTCACATAAGTTACTTAAGTCTCTGGAGTATAAAATGGAGATATTTCATAACTTAAGCACTCTTCCTGCCCTGTGAGGTAAACCACAAAACCTTATCAGAAGCCTGATCTATCATTCTGGGTCAGAGAGTACATGTCTGATGTGGGAAGAAAGGACCCATGGAGCCACCACTGACATCCCAGACCACTGCCTGCTTTGTCCTTGCCTCTTGATTTCTCATGTCCTGAAATTATTAATAGATCTTGTTACGGTGTGGGTACACTTCAGATGTGTCTGATTTGACAATCCAATCTTGTGTATTAGCCCACTCATGAAATCAACAAAGGAAGTTTTGAAATAAAATACATGGTGCTATAGAATGCTTCATTCTATTGAACCATGTGGGGAGACTAGAGAGAAATGCAATAGGCAGCAAGTATTAGCCCTCAGAAATTTTTCTGCAACACTCTAGAATCTGTGAATATCTCTGTGTTCACTCTGCTATAAAATCAATGTATATGATATGATATACCAAGTTAAGAAAATGTCCTTAAAAAAGATTGCAAAGACATATGTCAAAACAGGATTAGTAGTTATCTGTGGGTAGTGGCATATGGGGTAATACTCACTTTTTTCCTGTATTTTATCTATTTTCCCAAAATATTTTGTAATTGAATGCATATTTCCTTTTATAAATCATAAATGACAAACTTCAAAAACTATAATCAATCTTGTATGGTATAAATTTATTGCAACTATGTTAAAAAGTTACCCAGCAAAAAGACTGAACAGAAATACACCATATGTTACCTAAGCTTTTCTTGAAATTGCTGGGATTTGAATGATCTGTTTATATTTTTCATTGTTTCCAAAATTTGTATAATGAACTTGAATTATCTTTATAATGAAAAAAGCTAATTTCTCATGGAAGAGTACTCAATATGAAATAGATTTTCAACAGGACATTTCTCCTTTTGGGCCTCCTTTCAACCCACTTACTCCCATAAAATAACAGTTAATGTGTAATAGGTATAGAAAAGGTACAAAGCTTGTAGACCTCAGTATTAAGAATGAATGACCTCAAAGTCACCAAGGCCTTTTTCTTTTTATCAAGTTCTCTAAAAATATTGTTAATTCTATAATCCTATACATAGTTATTTAATCCTACTTATACATACTTTATTTTGACTATTTGCAATGATAAGGAAATGAGTGTAAAATTTAAACTAATATATCTTTATCACCACCATCTTTAAAAATTTTTTTTTACGTTTATTTATTTTTGAGAGTGAGAGTGAGAGAGAGCATGAGCAGGGGAGGGGCAGAGAGAGAGGGAGACACAGAATCCGAAGCAGGCTCCAGGCTCCGAGCTGTCAGCATAGAGCCTGACATAGGCTCAAACCCATGACCTGGGGGATCATGACCAGAGCCAAAGTCAGACACTTTAACAGACTGAGCCATCCAGATGCCCCTATCAGCACCATCTTCAAGACAGATTTCTTTATGTACTGTCTTTAACCATTATGGTCAGTATTAACAAGTCCAAAAATATAAGGCAGTCTCCCTTCTTCTTCCATCATGCTCTAAGATTACAGTAACTTCTGGAGAATAGTTAGTCCCATGCTTATTTTTATTTTCTTGAATAGCAGTTTCAGGGATATGGTTCAGGAAAAACCAAAACATTCGGTCTACTGCCAGAGCCAAAAGCATAGATTCAAGCCCATGTGATCATACAGCTTTGCTCAGTTTCATGGATACAGACTAGCCTTAGCTTCTGCTTGAAAAGACAAAGGACCTACATAAATTATCACTATTCATTCATTCATTCATTCATTCAGTAATCCTTAGTGACAAGTATGGTGGAAGGGGGGGTGATTTAGGAGTATTGAGTGATGAGCAAGACCAACACAGTTCCTGATATTGCTGAATCTGACATTTTAGTAAGAGGAGACATTAAGTATATATTTAAGTGTATATTTATAAACTATGATAATGGCTACAAAGGATCCTATGGAAAAACAGTACAGGGGGGACCTGATTTAGGTTAGAGAGTCAAGGAAGGCCTCTTAAATGACATTTAACCAAGACTGACTTATGAGTAGGAGAAAAGGGAATGTCAGAGTTGGAGGGAAGAAGACGGGAGAATGTCCCCTGGAGTGTTAGAGGAACTGTGGAAAGCTGGCATGGTTAAACCAGAAAAAGTAAAGGAGACTGGAACAGAGGACAGTCCAAGTGTCTGGGAGCACATACATTTTGAAATTCATATCAAAGAGCAATGGAAATTCATTCAAGGATTCTGAACAGGGGACTAACTCTTCCCGGAAAAATAAAATAAAATAAATGCCATCCTCATGTTCAAAGTAATAGTAATGTCATGTCAGAGTCGAAGTACCAGATTTCATCTCTTGAAGGACATAACTGTATGTGGTCTGTATGAACATCAGGAAGAAAGTTTGAGTCTTTGGAATCAAGTACTTCTTCTATAGCATAGTGGTTAAAACTTCAGGCTTTGGAATCAGATGGTCCCACATCTGCCTGGGTGCACGACTCTAGGTAAGCTTCTTCTAAATATTCCATGGGAATAATAATTTGTTGTTGTGAGAACTAAGTGAATAATGCATATAAAAGTGTACATGGTGTCTGTACATGGTAAGTGATCAAGTATAATAGCTATTATTTCCTCACTGCCATAGGAAAAGAATAAACTCATCACACAGTGGACCTTTCTGCTCCTTACATAAGCTAATGCTGGACGCATTTTTAGTGAGCTAAATTGTACTCAGTGTTTTCAGAGTAATGAGCCAAATACATTAACTGTTCTGGAAACAGATGAAGCCTGACTATTTTGACTAAATATAGAGATAATTAGAGTCTAGACTCTATTTGTTGATAGGGCTTAGGGAAGCATAATGAGAATCATCACGCCATAATAGAATAATACGTGAGGCTAAAACAAATCAGAAATTTCACAACCCAGATGAAAAACAACTAATTTTATTGATGTCAGAAATACATTATTAGCTGAGTCTTCTTACGATCTTATGATGTTTGTTTCATGTTGTAACAGCTTCTTAATAGTGTAATCAATTATGTCTTTCTGTTTTGCTACTAAAGCTTTTTCTTTCCTCCCCATATAGTTTGGTAAAATTATCAAGTGTCAGATAAACTCCTTTTTCTGTAGTTATATAACATGCCTTAGAAGCACTCATTCTTTAATGCAGTTGAGTATAGAGATGAAAGGTCCTTCCTTACAGGTACTTTGTATTCAAAGCCAGTGAAATATTTTCCATAGGGATGGCTTTGACTAGTTTTCCTGATATCAGGTTTAACTATCTATTTTCAAATTGCTAGTACAGCAATTTGCATTACCAGAAAGCTACATTATTAATACACACATAAATAAGTGTACAATGCCAATATGTTGCATAGAAAGGAGAAAAGGATGGGCTACAAAGTACTGGACTCAGCCTGGCCTCAGGACAGGGAACCAGGTGTAAATGTTAGAATCGTATGGCTCCTATTCATCTCCAGTAGCGTGGGAGGAAGTGATAGGATGTTACCAACACTTAACATTGTCTTTATTTCATACTTCAGAGGTAGGGTGCAGTTCAGGGTCTATAATACCAAACTATGAGCAAATGAAACAATTGAATCAGGCAAGCTTCTTTTGGCCTAAGCTTGGAAACTGATTAGTATTTGGAATACAGTACAGGTTTGTGAATACCACTGATCACTACCAGTTTGTGGTTAATTTCTTACTAGTCCTTGGTAAATTGAGAAAGGGAGACAATATGGTGAGTCTTTCATGAGTTCTTTGGGGGTTTCATTCTGAATTTGTGCCCTTCTATTCTTTTTTAGTGGCATAACAGTGGCAGAAGATGGTTTGAAAAATATTTTAAAATTTATTTATTTCACCTGTAAGATCTAAAACTCTAGGGTCCACTAGTATTTACATACTGCAGCAATGATGATCAGGAAGATAAAAAGTCAAAATAGGCTTTTTAAGCCAAAGTATGGGGCTCCCCCAAAATCAGATTATTAAGCTAATAATTGGAAGACTTGGAAGTTGGAAGACTAAACATTGGAATCTGAACATTGGAATCTAAACATTGGAGACTCTGATTTGAATTAGACCTGCAGACTTAGACTAAGACAACATGCAAAACACTTAATCAATGGTATCCCAATATCTCCTCAGAACATACTCTGGAGTGCACTGCCAGGAGTTAATCTTTATTTTGTAGAGATTTGGTTCGGAAGGTACAGGGAAATTAGAAACAGGCTGAGTGGCCAGAGCACTTTGGACACTTAGGACAGCTGCTTTTTTTTCAACTGGTATTCAAGTCTTTCTATATTTTAGCAACTGGTATAGCCTTGTAGTTACCTAAATTATCACCTCTAGGTATTTACAGTGAAGACACATTCCATAAATACAAGCAGGGAGAATGCCTGAGGGCTTTAATAAGAAGGACTTAACCTTTGGTACCATCCCCTTTTCCTGACTGTTTTGTAAATTAATCTTTAAGACCAAGTCTTACCTGTTTCTAAAGGCAGGTTTGGCTTGAGTTTGATCTAATTTCTGTTCTGGAGGATCCCACGGAAGTCATTTTGATTTCATGAATTTTAGCCCTGTTCTTTGAAGGATTAATCTTACTATATGGATCTAAATTCCAAAATCTGCCTTTTGTAAATTATGAAGAAGGCCAGCTCAGTTTCTCCATTTACCTTCTTCTCCAGATAGTAACCCTGCTGGGTTTGACCTCATGGTTAATAGTAAATAACATTTTCAACATACTTTGTTTTTCTCCATTTTTAGAGAGAAAAAGAAAGGCACTGGGAGAAAGTGATCTGTCCCAGAGCCACTGGGATATAGCAAGACACTAAAGGGCCTCCAGGGCCCCCAGTTCCCAATGTTTCTACTGCCTCCAACAGATTGTTTGTTTGTTTAATTCCTTCTCACTTTTCTCAGAACTACTTACCCTGTAGGGTGCATCTTTGAAATAAACCACTATAGTTATTCAACTCACATCCTGAGAAAAATGCCCTTCTCTGCACCAATAGTATAACATTCTAGAAATTGTACTTATAATCTTTAAAAAGGGAGTCAATAATACTTAATTTACAATCGAATCTCAAATGATCTTTTATTGTTCTATGGTTGCTGGGGTGGAAACATTCATAGTCTCTTCAAGGAATTATAATGTAGTTATAATACACTTTAATATCCTCAGATAAAATGTGTTATATCAATGCATTATAATTAAAATGCATTATTAGAGAATCTCTATTTGCTTTTGCTATATTTAACATTTTTAATTTGCAACATATTGCTATCTCTAATTGCTCTTTCTCAGAATTACTGTGTGAGATGAATGAAAATTATACTTGTATGCATCATCCTTCTTTAATAGGAAAGGAATGGAAATTCAGAAGACTTGTTTAGGTCACACAAATGAGAGATAAAGACCAGATGTGAGAGACTTCTGGTGCTGGCAACAAGGTAACATTAGAAGCCTTGAAAAGCTAAACATTCTAGATAGTTGATTCGAAGAAAGCAAAAGAAGTCCTTAGTTTCCAGAAATGTAGTGAAGACGGTAGACCAGAGGACTAAGGGTAGGTGCCGCAATGGAGTGTGGGTGAGAATCAGGGCCTTGCTCTTGATAAACTAGAAGGCTGGTTTGAACGTCCATGATGAAAGGTAGACAAAGCCTGTTATGGACTGAATGTTTGTGTCACTCCCACTCCCCCATTCATATGCTGAAGCCTTAACCCTTTTTGTGATGGCATTTGGAGTAGGGACCTTTGGCGGTATTTATGGTCAGATGAGGTCATGAGGGTGGGGTCTCGGTCTGATGGGATTAATGCCCTTGCAAGAAGAGACACCAGAGAGCTTTCTCTGTGTCTCTGCCATGGGAAGACACCTTGAGAAGGCTAGCTGCAAGCCAGGAGGAGAGTTATCACCAGAACCCTACCCTGCTGGCACCCTCATCTCAGATTTCCAGGCTTCCCAAGTGTGAGAAAATAAATTTCTGTTGTTTGTGCCACCCAGTCTAGGGCATTTTGTTATGGCAGCCCATGCAGACTAATAGAGGGTGCAAATGAGGAAGAAAGTTGGAACTCTTCCCACATAAAGCTGATGCTCTAAAAGGACTGTACCTTCAGTACAAGGTGGACAAAGAAATAAATTTGTTTCCTAGAAAAGAGAGATAACAGATACATTTATATGTTTTTCTGCCTAGGTTCTGCATAGAAAAATCAAACCGGACGTCATCTCTGATGATTTAATACTGTAAATCTGTGCCTCAAATAGCGCTAAGGTTTGGACTTTACCTGCCCTATTAGGTTAAACCCTCAACCCCAGATTGAGGAATTAATATAAAAATTGTCTCTAGGGCAAAAATAGCCCAATTTAATGCCAAAAACCTAGTACTTTGGAGGGACACTCAACAAGGCAATCGATAATGGGATTTTCACAGTAAAAAAAAAAAAAAAAAAAGTCATGCTAAAAAAGAGAACTTATGATAAAAAATTACGAAGTGTGTAAGGAAGGCATTCATGATGAGTGAGATTGAGCAAAAATAGCAGAATTACCACCCAGACTGGAGATAAGAGAATGACAATCTGAAACAGAATATAAATTAAGTATGTTTAAAATCATAAAGATGGGAAAGAATTGAAACCCCAAGATGGATCAAAAAAATATAGGCCCCAAATAGTCACATTCTAAATTAAGAATAAGAAAGAGAAATACAGATCATCTTTTAAAGTGATAAGTCAATAGTAGATTAGACAGTTGAATAATTGCTGAACTAGACACTCAGTCTGAGGATATTAGATAGAATGTAGCATCGGAAAATTAGGAGATAGAAAAGAAAGCCAAGCAAGTTTTACAAAACATGGAAGGTAGAATTAGAAGGTCCCCATTCCCTTCATAGGAAGGAGTGCTAGAAGGATAGAATAGAAAAAATGGGGAAGAAGTATTTGTGAGAGGCTGTGAGAGTTTTGTAGAAATGATGCAACATGTGAATTTATAGAATCAAGAACTGCATCGTGTCCAAGGATGATAAATAAAAAGAAATCTACACCTAAACACATCACAGTGAAGGTGTAGAAACTAAAATCTTAAAAGCAACAAAAAACAAAATCTGTTTTATCAACAAGCCACAGCTATTAAACAGAAAATTTGTTAATTAAAACAGTGGGAAGAGATATTCAAAGTGCTAAGAGAAACTAACTATCAACCTAGATTTGTATTCTCAGCTAAATTGCTATTTGAGAATCTCTTTTGCACTAGAGCTAGAAAGTTTTATCATTCAGAGATCCTTGCTAAAAAGAACTACAAGTGATATACTTCATAAAGAAGGAAATTGAATTTGTGAAGAAGGAATAGACAAAAGAAACAGTGATGAGCAATGACATTCATAAAGATGTGGGTATATCTAAGCATTTGCAATGACAAGAGTGACATATTTGAAGATACAGAAACAAAACAAAAATACTAGCACACAACAGAATGTCAAAAATTCAAGTTTGGAGTTAAAGCATTCTAAGAGAGTAAAATATTGATTGAGTTTAGATGTTGTGATGTCAAGAATTCATGTTAAAAGTTTAACGATATCACTAAAGGAAGAAAAATAGAATGCATAACCTTTAAATGAGGGACAGTGAAGGATAAAGAAAACTATCAATTAGGTAGAATCCTGACAATAAGTAGAAGAAACAAAAAAAGTGTGTTAAATAGAATGCTTTAGGTGACAAAAATCAACCCATATATATCCATAATCATAATAAATATAAGTAAACTAAATTTCCAGTTAAGAGATAGGATTAGAATGAATTTTTAAAAAATCAATTCCACTCATTGCTTATAACAGATACACTTAAAACATGACACAGAAAAGCTGAAACTAAGAACATGGAAAAATTATTCCAGGAAAACACTAATAAAAAGAAAGCTGAGGGGTGCCTGCGTGGTTCACTTGGTTGAGTGTTGTCTTGCATTGTGAGATCAAATCCTCTGCAGGGTCGTGTGCTGAGTATGGAGCCTGCTTGGGATTCTCTCTATCCCTCTCTCTGCCTCTCTCTCTCTCTCTCTCTCTCTCTCTCTCTCTCTCTCTCTCTCTCTTAAAATAAATAAATAATCCTAAAAAGAAAAAAAGAAAGAAAACTGATATAGCTATAACATATCTGACAAAATAGCCTTTAAGCAAATTTTAAAGTATATATATTAGGAAAAAAACACACTATGTAGTGAAAAGGAACAAAATCACCAAGAAGATACAAAGTTGTAAACTTCAAAATAATAAACCTAAAATAATAAAAACAATTGGCAAAATTACAATGAAAACTTGACAAGTCCATAATCACATTATAAGACTTTAATACAGTTCTTTCTGTAATTCATGGATTAAGCAAATAAAAAAATTGTAAAGATGGGGCACCTGGATGGCTCAGTCAGTTGAGCATCGGGCTTTGGCTCAGGTCATGTTCTTGCAGTTTGTGGGTTTGAGCCCCGCATAAGGCTCTGTGCTAACATCTCAGAGCCTGGAGCCTGCTTCAGATTCTGTGTCTCTTTCTCTCTCTGGCCCTCCCCTGCTCGTGCTCTGTCTCTCTCTGTCTCTCAAAAATAAGTATGTATTAAAATTTTTTTTAAAAAAATTATAAAGATTTAGACTATGTTTCGGGAAAATTAACAAGTTTGATCTACTATACTTATGTAGAATCCTATACCTAACAGTTAAAAAACACACATCCTTTTTTTTTAAGTTTTTTGTTTTTTGTTTTTATGTATTTTGAGAGAGAGAGAGAGAGACAGAGACAGAGAGGCACAGAGACAGAGAGAATTCCAAACAGGCTCCTCACTGTCAGCACAGAGCCTGACATGGGGCTCGAACTCACAAACTATGAGATCATGACCTAAGACCAAATCAAGAGTGGGACACTCAACCACCCAGGTGCCCCACACATTCTTTTTAAACACATGTATGTCATTTACAAAAACTGACTCCATAAGCTTCCAAAACAATTCTTAACAAACAGTGTTCAACTTAGATTCTACATCATGTAGATAATATTCTCAAATCTCAATGCAATAAAATGAAAAATGAATAGCCAAAAGAGTGTCCTCCTTCTCTGTTTAGGAACTTAAAAACATAATTGTAAATAATTTATGGGTCAATGAAGAGATTATTATATCAAAACTTGTGGGTTGAGCTAAAGATCTTTAAACACATTGACTACATATGTTAGGTATAAAAGACTGAAAATTAAGAATCTTTGTAATTTCAAAGCTTAGGGGAAAGATCACTTACAAGTAAGCAGGATGAGCTTTCCATGTTTTGTAAACTTGTGGTGGTGACTTACCCCCAATCAACAGCTAAAAACACTTGACCCACCCGTTCACTGCTTACTGGTTAAACACCCAGTTAGACTGCCTTCAAATACTGGTTCTATCACTTATCAGCTATATGGCCCATAGGCACATTGTTTGACTTCTGTGGGTCTCAGTTATCACATCTGTGTAACAGGAATCTTAACATACAGGGAGTTCTCACTATCTCAATATTTATGATTCAAGCTTTTGTAGAAAAATAAACCATGCCATAATATGAACATATTGATTAGTGAATTGACCTCTTTAACTGACACCTCCCCACTCAAGTGCCTTGGCTTTGCCTGTCAAAGACTGTCAGACTCCCACTGAAGTGTCCCAAACTGTCTGCATTTTCAGATAATGGTAACGACCACTAGGAATATAGTGCAACTGACTGTAAAATGAGAATGTAAACAGTGCAAATGATGCAGGATGTCATGAGGTCAGCAAAAGTGACAAATAGTCAAAAACTATTTGACTTACACACAAAGCCATTGGTAAATATCTGACAGAATTAAACACGTTAACACTCCATGAAAAGAAAATTAACCAGAACAATGACATGATAGGCGCTTCAAAGGAGAATAATTTTTACGTCATATTTCTGAGAAAATTCATGAAGAATTCAAATGATTTTACATAGTCAGGATTCTTTATGATCATGTTGAAAATATAAATGTAGGGGCGCCTGGGTGGCGCAGTCGGTTAAGCGTCCGACTTCAGCCAGGTCACGATCTCGCGGTCCGTGAGTTCGAGCCCCGCGTCAGGCTCTGGGCTGATGGCTCGGAGCCTGGAGCCTGTTTCCGATTCTGTGTCTCCCTCTCTCTCTGCCCCTTCCCCGTTCATGCTCTGTCTCTCTCTGTCCCAAAAAAAAAAAAAAAAAAAAAAAAAAAAATATATATATATATATATATATATATATATATATATAAATGTAAAAAAAAAGGATATTGCATTATGCAATCATGTCATTTTCTAGGAAAAAGTACACTCATCCTCGAAAAAAACCCCATTTGAACTATTCTTTGTTAGTTTTAAGAATTAGCACAAAGTTGAAATTATACTATATATGTGTTGTTGATTAAAGGTAAAATAAATAGGGGCACCTGGGTGGCTCAGTCGGTTGAGTATCTGACTTCGGCTCAGGTCATGATCTCGCGGTCGTGAGTTCGAGCCCCGCTTCGAATTTCCCTTACTAGATTGCAATCTCCTGACAGCTCGGAGCCTGGAGCCTGCTTGGGATTCTGTGTCTCCCCCTCTCTGCCCCTCCCCCACCCATGCTCTGTCTCTCTCTCTCTCTCTCTCTCTCTCTCTCTGTGAAAAATAAATAAACTTAAAAAAAAGGTAAAATAAATATATGGTGCATTGTTAATTTTTAAAGATAATGATCAAACACTTTTCCCCAACAATTTACCACGAAATGATGTTTTCCATCTAAAGAAGCATCTTTTAACTGGTCTTTTCCAGCACCAATTATATGTTGATAAGGAGGACCTTATGAACCTACATATGAGGTTATTGTGAAACCTTAAGTGGGATAATTTATGGAATTACGTTGTGTCTGTTCCATAGTAAACATTCCAAAAATCTTAGCAGTTCCTGATCCTGTGCTAAGTTAATGGATCAAAAACTTTAAAAAACCTGTATGGAAGCTCTCAGTGTACTTTTCCAATATGGTTACCCAATGTCATCCTCATAAACTCCAGATCTTATTCAAATTAATCCCTTCTCCAACGTCCACATATTTCCAACACAGTCTATCTTATGTTCTTTTTTGAACACCCCACCCTGGCAGATCTGCACATCCAGATTCTTCAAGTTTCAGTTTAATACTATTTCTTATAAAAGTTCTCCAGCACTGTAATTAGAAATAATCCCATTTTCCCTGTAGTCTATATTCTCAGTAAAATGTGTAACACTGTGATGGCCCATCACATGTGATTTAGAAAAGTGTTGCTTATGTCTGATTTCCCTTACTAGATTGCAATCTCTATTAAGATTAGGTCCTATGTTTATCTTATTATCCTCATAGCACCTTGCATTGTGACTGGCGCGTAATATCCTTTCATCCACCCCTTCATTCACAAACATTTACAGAACGCCAAAAATAGTCAGTTTTTAATTACTGTGCATTCAATGAGTGAATGAATTCAAGATAGAGCAGTGTGTTAAGCAAGTATAATGGGAAGTTTTCTTTTGGCTTGCCTGAAAGATCTCTTCCCAATCTTTATTCTAAACTATGATAACATACAGGATCCTGAGTGTGTGCCGTTTCAGAGACGTGCTTGAGGGAGTAGCATGTGTTATTCATTACATCACATATAACCTTTTCAAGTTTACAATCAATCTTGCTTGGAAGCCTGGTGTCATTTAAAAAGTACGGCAGTGTGCTGGAAGGAGAGACCATCTGAGCTGGCTACAGTCTGTGAATCCAAATACCCTATTTAAAGGTCCAAACATGAAGAAGGAGGATGTACTAAACATCATTTTCCTTCCAAGTGATTGAAAAGGGATGGTACATTGAAGCTTTGTTGGGTTTCAATGCATTGATTTTCTTGCTACCTATTTTTCTCAGGTTTGTCAGGTACTTAAGAGTCTATTTCAAGTTGCCTGCAGACTCCTTTTCTCATGTTTCTTAAAACTATTTGTGATTAAATCACCCACATTGTCTTCCAAGCTCTAATGATTCTCTTCCTGCTAAACCCATTTTTTTTTCTTTATTTTATTCCGTTTCTCACATCTTCATTTTCCAATACATTGCTTGCTTTTGGTATCGCCGTCAATTTTTCTGTTTCTTGGTTCTCATACATTGTGATATTTGTTCACTTATCTACTCATCTGGCATACAGTTACTGGGCTCCTTCCAGTGTCAAACTGTGCTCTAGTCAGAGATAAGACCCCTACCTACACTTAGAATGCAGTCCAATGTGGCCGTGGAAGACTGGGGAATGTAATGTCACAGGACATAATGAGCAAGCACAGGGTACCTCCATGCATATATCATGTAGGCATCTCTATCAGAATGCTGCAGAAGTACCTTAATTATGGGGTAAAATTGCTAAGGATAGCTAAGGATTCTTGGAAGACACTAGTATTAAACTGAGATTTCACGTCAGCAAAGGGTGAAAAGAGGAATTTCTGGTGTACCAGACAGAATGACAAAGGCAACAGGATGGTAATTGCAAAGATACCTGATTGAGGACAGTATTTCTCACTGTTGTCTATGGCCCAGGTGCATCAGAATCATTGAGAATGCTTTAAAATTATAGATATGCTCCTTCACCTCCAAATCTATTGAGCTGGAATCTTTGGAAGTAGGTGAAATCTGTCTTTAAAAAGCACCGCAGATTATTTATAAGCATGGCAGAGCTTCCTAACTCCAGAGATAAGGGAGCATGCGTAGGTAATAGGCATATTAACTGACATAAATGAAGAAAGGATGTAAGGAAAAAGGCAGCTGGTGACACCCATCAACAATTATTAATATTATTTCATACCTTATATGGTTTGCATTTGAGATGTGGGTGTTAACATTTTGGTGGGTCTACTAGGTGCCAGACACAGCACTAGGTATTCTCCGAATGGAATCACTTTTCTTTCTCAAAACAGTTAATCCATTTTTTATGCTTCTACACCTGGGCTGCTGAGTACTGTTAGAGAAAGCGATACAACCACGCAGATCCGTTTCACCACTAGTGTGTGGTCTGCACCCTCATTTAAGCCCTCAACATCATCTGACCACTCTGTATTTCTCTAGTCATCTCCCATTATCATTTTAAAATGCAAATTATGACTCAGCGGGTCTGGGTAGGGTCTAAGTGTCTGCATTTCTAGCATGCTTTCAGGAATACTGATGCTGTTGTCCTAGAGCTCAGGTTGGCAGGATGAACTCTAGATGAGAGAATGGGTAGGAGACTGGGTACAGATACAGTTATTCTGGAGGAGGGCAGAAAGAAGTTTATGGGTCCTTCTCTCAGTGTAGGACTTGAGTTTATCTACTAAGAATTAGGACCGAGGTAGTGTAGCGGGAGACTTGAAGAGAATGAAGAAAGTTTGTGATAGCTGTGGTAAAGAATGAAAAAAGTTTTAGAAACTCAGCTCAAAAAAGGAAGCCCGCCCTTCCCTGCCTCTTCAGGTACTTGGCTTTATCAAGCTTCCCTGTGTCTTCTTTGACTGCAAACCCTCTCTTTCTTTTGAGTGCTCTTACTAACCTTTTAACATGTTTTAGTCTCTTCCATTCTAAATCAACAAACATTCAAACCATTGTTTAGAACTGCACTGTATCCTCTCGTCCCCAGATGGTGAATGCCTTATGCTCTTTTCCTCTTCAAAGCTAAAAATCTTCAAAGACTTTCTTACATTGTTTTTATTTTGCTCCCATTCATTTATCAACCCTATTTTAAAAGATAATATTAGCTGTCCCCACAGTCCAGTCTCCCCATTTTCCATAGAAATAGCACCCCAATATTTAGCTGGGCACTGGACTATCTAGATAAAGACTCTATTTCCCAGCTTCCCTTGCTGTGCTGTGTGTCCATGTCTCTAGATTCTGACTGATTGGATAGGGAGTAGTATGTGTATCTTTGGAGAAATTATCCTAAAATGAGAGAGTATGCACTTCTTGTTTTTTATCTCCTTCCTACTGGTAGAATGTGGATGAAATAACTCAAACACTGGCAGCTGACTTGGGTCATGAAAAGAACTTGGGAACATGGGAACCACACATGACATGGGAACAAGGTGGAAGGCTCTTGGGAATTGAAACAATGGAATACCATTCCAGACCGAACTGATAATCCTCAGATATCTTGGACTTGAATAAGAAATATACTTCTGTCTTATTTAAGCCAATGCTATTAGAGGCTTTTAGCATCAGAATCCTAACTAATAATCTATAGCAATCTGACAATAATTTTTTGCTCCTGATACTGTTCAAACCATCAGTGATAATTTTTGCTACTATTCAGGGCATGTGACACTGTTGGCCACTCCCTTTCTTCTAAAGATTCTGTCCTTTGAACTTCTACGAGACCGTATTATCTGGGTTTTTACCCAAACTCTCCCCTGCTTCGACATACCCGTTAAGTCAGAGTTCTCAGCCATAGTTGTATATTACAATCACCTGGGAAGCTTTCAACAAATGCTCGTGCTGGGACCCCAGCTCCAGAGATTCTGATTTAATTGGTCTGGGGTAGGGTTCTAGCATCACTGTTCTTTATGAGTTCCCTGGTGATTTCAGCATGTAGCCATTTTTCACAGCCACTGCCTTGAGTATTGCTGGGCCTAAGGCCACTGTAGACTCTAGGCTCTTATTTTCTGCTCTGTGCATTCACCCTGACCAATATCATCTGCTCCTAGTTTCAGTTAGCATCTACATACTAATGACTTTCAAACTGATATCTCATGAATGTCTCTCTTGAGCTTTAGATCCATATCTGCAACAGCCAACTGAACAGCTCCAACAGATATACCATTAATATCATATGATTATCACATGTAATTTTTTTTCATTATTTCTGCCCGTTGTCTCCCCCAAAAGTTCTTGTTCCTCTTCCTGTGCTTATTATCTATGTGAATAGCACTGTTATCCACATGGTTATAAGAGCTAAAAATTTCAGCTTCCTCCTATTCCGTTGGTGTCCCCAACTAAGCAATCATTACACTTAGCTTCTACATTTTAATTCTCTTTTCTCTATCTCTACTGCTCTTTCCTGGTTGAGGCTACCACTCTTTCTTGCATATACTGGTTTCTCTACAGAATCTTGCTCCTTCTCAGTCCTTTTTCCACATAGCAGCTAAAGGAAACATTTGAAAACACACCTCCAATCATGACACTTATTTGCTTAGACTCTTCAAGGGTTCCCTTTTGCTTTGAGATGGAAGACAAATGCCTTTGTTAGACCCACCAGACCCTTCATGATATATCCCTACTTTCTCTCTCCAAACTCATGGCTCACCATTCCTTTCTGCCTCTATGCTACTGTATAGGGACAGGGAATTGATGGTAGTTTCCCAAATTCATATGTTCTTCCCTGCACTAACCCCTATAGGTACTGAAATGTCCTGCTTTCTTATTTGGCTGGTCATACAGTTCCTAAATGTCCCTGAGTATAGGGAGCTATATCTTGATCACCCTTCGTACACAGGGGATATAGCACATAGTCGAGGTTATAATCAACACTACAACAAATATTACTGGCTACTTACTATGTTCCAAATGTCATGGAGCTTACATCATAGTGGACTCAATTAATATTTAGTAAATGAAAATAGATTCTTAATGATCTTACATGTGGGCTCAGAGAGGTTTAATAATTATTCAAGCACCCCAGCAAAAAATATGACTAAAATTATAGTTGATGTAGGCTTGCTGGCTCCAAACTCATGTTCTTCCCAAATGTACATGTACAACTTCTACACAAAGACTCTTTGTGAAGAGGCTCATCTAATCCTTTGAAATATTTTCTAGTTTATCACGGACTTCCTGGCTTTTCTAATTAGTCTGTGACTTCTAACTAGCTTATAAAACAGCAGTCTGAAGTTGTGTTCATCTAAAAGCAAAACAGTTGGTCAATTAAACCAATTTAGTAAAAAAGAAATAAATAATTGAATTTCCTGGAGGGACAAGAGTTGTTTTTTTTTTTTTTCTAAGTAATTGGTTTTGTATCAATGTAGGCATAGTCTTACACTCCAGAATGTTTTTTCCTCTTTCTATTTGGACTTGGAATTTGAAAGTGACCTTTATTGTGCTTTGCTCCCTCAAATTATACAAAAGATTAATTATAGGTCCAAAGACAGGTTAACTATAGGAGCCAGGTAAGTAAAGCAAATGAGTGGGGATGAGTGTTGTATAATAAATACAATAGCATACACACGATGATAAATGTATGTTGTGGTAATTTTGAAATGACATACAGGACTATGGAAGTGGTGGGAAGAGATGATTGTGGAAATGGCTGACCAAAAAGGAAGAAATATGGACCACATTCTGGGGAAGAGAACAAGGGTGGTAAAAGAATAGAGTGATTTTGCTTTTGCTGGGTTTAAAAGATAAAACCCTTTTGGTGTGACCAAGTGACTATGGCAACCATCTTGAACTGGAGCCTGAGACTGAGTAAATTAATTCTATAAGGAGTTTGATCTACATGCTGAGGAGAAGCAAAGAAATAGCTAGAAAAATCCACTCCTAGGTGGAATGAGTCTTGTTGATGAGGGAGCATAAGGCAAGCTGACAGGCCGCAAACAACCTTCCCCCACCCCCAGGTGAGATATGTGTGATATTCCTTGGGCACTCCTGGCTGCCCAAGAACAAAGGAAAGGGGAAATACAAATGGTTAACTGATAAAGATCATAGTCTTGCAGGACTTGAGTCTCCATCTATTTACAAATATCTTACTAAAAAGGCAATCAAGAGCCTAATCTCCAGAAAACTATAGGCTCTTATTTCCTGGAGTCCCAACATCATCCCTCCATAGTGATGTGGGAAACAAAGGCAGAAGGAAATGGCAGATAGAACTAAATTTCTTTATAACGTGCAACCCATTGACAAATACTTGAGGCAGACAAACAAAACATTTCTCCAGGAACTCCCTACTGTCTTAATGCTAGTGCTTTGCTGGGGTGAGGAGAGAAGGGTGGAGAAACCCTAGCTGACAATAGCTAGGCCTCCAGTATCCTGGGAGTTTTCTTTAGCATAGGAAAATCTCATTGGAAACTTCTCCTGGACTTTACCTCCCCCAACTACATAGTCTGTAACCAGTCTCTCCTCACCTTCCCGGGGGCAGCTCTTCCTGCCCAAGGTCCAGTCCCCGTGCTTTAATAAAATCACCTTTTTGCACCAAAGATGTCTTCAAGAATTCTTTCTTGGTCATCAGCTTTGGACCCCATGCACCCCACTGTCCCCCCTCAAAAACCTCATTAATGTAAGTAGCTCATTGCCATACCTCCATGCAAGCTGTTCACCCAGAGTCCCACATTTGGTGGTGACTGGTTAACATCTGGGAGGAGAATAACAGCCCCAGGACCAAGACACCATCATTGTTCTGTAGCACAGGAACTGAGGGGAAGATGAAACCTAGATGCTTCTCAGAGGTTTACTTTACACAGGGCCAAGTCACCAGAAATCTGGAAGCTAAAATGAAGTACCTACATGCCTTACAAAAAAATTAATCACCATTGTTTCCCGTTAGCTTAATAGTGTTTGATTTTCTGAATCTATCAATTGAAAATTGAAAATGTTTTAAACTTTTGAAAAATTCTTCAATCTTATCAAAAAAATGTAAAATGAAAGAGATGCCATTTTTCATCAATTAGATCAAAAGATCCAAACTTTTGGTAACATAACCATGATGGATAAGCTGTGAAAAAATAAGCATCCTCAAACGTTTCTGATGAAATATAAGTTGGTTATAATGTTTTTGAAGGGCAATGTGGGACTATTTAATAAAATTAAACATATATGGACTTTTGCCCCAGAAGACCCATTTCTAGAAATTTGTTCTACAAATGTACTTACACATGTGAAAAACAACATATATATGAGGTTAGTCATTACAGTACTGTTTGTAACGATTAGAGATAAGAATCAAACTAAATGCTTCTCAAGAGATTAAATGAAGTATGATACATCCATATGGTGGCATACTATAAAGATGTTAAAAAAAAATTCAGGAATTTTTATTCTGATGTGTAGTATTTTTAAAATATGTTCTTCTGTGAACCAATTATTTTTATGCTATCACTTGTATCAAAAGAGAATGAGACAATATATATTTGTATACATGTAACTTTCTGGAAGGGTATGCAGGATATTAATGAGTTATTAAATATTTGGGAAGCAGGCTTGGGAACTTAGATAGGGAGCAAGTTTAAAAAGGAGATTTTTTTTTAGTGAATATCCCTTTATTCTTTTTATTTTGGAATCATATAAGTATTTTACTTATTCAAAAATTCAGTACATGTATTTAAAAGAAAATAACAGAGTCCTGACTTATTCATTAGAACTAATCATGTGTGTAGGGATCCTGGCACTGAACTGTTGATGTATATTGACCTATTGGGCTTCTTCTACATTCTAGAATTTCTGGTCTATTGCAGTCCTGAAAGCTCAGGACTGCAGTCTCAAAAGAGATATTTTGTGATTAAGGCGGCCCCTACAGGACAAATTGAGAATTTTTTGTTACTTTGTTCCCCCTTTAAAGGCAGAAGAGTTTAAGACACATGGTGAGGGACTGTGATCCTGGGTTTCCCTTTGCTGTGGCTAGAAATGAAAGTTTTAATAATTAATAATGTAAACTCTGCAAACAAAGCTATTTTATAGACAGCAGTTTGGGATGGCAGTGTGTTAAAGAAAGATTCTGATGCTCTCCCTGTCATTTATACCTCTGTAACTAGGCAAAGACCCCCTAACCTCTCCAAGCCTTAGTTTACCCATTTGTAAAATGCAGATACTATCACCACCCTTGTCAATGTGGTGCTCACTAAAGTTTTCTTTTTAAAACTCAGCTACAACGGGTCCATGATATTCAATCCCTATGGCAATCTCAGGTCCCCCAAACTCACTCCAACAGGAAGAGAGCTATTAAAGATCACAGCCCAATAAGACTACTTCAAACAAAGAAAAATGGCCTAGAGAAAAAAACAGAATGACTAGATTGTATCACTAAGGAACTCTAAGGCACAATATGGGTAATGTTCTGGTCATCACTGTTGTGTTCCCCATTTTCTACATTTCCCATATAGTTCTTATTATCATTACAGTATTTTTTTAATCAGTGAATAGTTTGTGTATCGATTGAGTGACTAATATTATGATCTAGTAGAAATTGCTCTAATATTTTATTTACAGTAAATATAACACTTACTAAAAATTCTTGTAATTGTGAGGATTCAAGCCTAGATCTGACCAAGATTGGGTATCACCTATGTATCCCAGATTTGAAGCAATAAAGAGTAGGTTGCACCCTTCTAGAAAGGGGTAAATTATTTTTAATGTTTTCTGTAGATATGAGCATCTCTTAAGACATATGTACACAAGAAGGATAAGTGTGGAGGCTAGGTACCTATTTCAGTATTCATTCATTTTTCTTTATGTTACACAATTCTAATTTTCCTCAAGGAAATCCTAATCCTAATCCCTGAATCTTAACTCCAACCCTTAATCCACATTAGTGTGGGTAAAGTTGACCCCATCTCTGGCACAAGAAGAGAGATTTGACTCAGACCAAGACAATCAGAACACTATAATCTTTAGACATAATAATACAAACATAAAATTCAATTTGAGTCAATAATAAGAGGATCAGGTTCAGAAGTTCTTGCTAACCTTGGAGCTGTGAAGTTGGGTTGTTTTTTTTTTTTAAAGCTTATTTATTTACTTCTGAGAGAGAGAGAGCACAAGCAGGGGAGGGGCAGAGAGAGAAGGAGAGAGAGAATCCCAAGCAATTTTGCTCAGTGCGAGCCCAACTCAGGGCTTGAGCCCATGACCATTGCGATCATGACCTGAGCTGAAGTCAAGAGTAGGATGCTAAGTCAGTTGACTTAACTACCTAGGTGCCCTTGAGCTGTGAAGTTTTAAGACAAACTCCAGGGGTCACCACACGAAAGAAGCCTATCTAAGATAGAGTGAAGCTGGGGGGAGAGAGAGACAGAGACAGAGAGAGATCTCCATCTCCAAGAACGTTCATGTCTAGTTATGTGAATAATAAATTTCTTCTTTGCATTTTAGTCACGAGGAGTTGGGTTTTCTAGACTTGCAAGTGAAAAAAATCTCAACTAAATCCAATGGGTCTTCAATAAATGAAAAAATGCCTAACCTCACTCACAATATGGAAAATAAAAATAAAACCGCACTGACATACCAGTTTTCAACTATCATATTTGCAAATAACTGATATCTTGATAACTCATGATACTGACCAACTTTGGAGGAATAGTAGTTGTGATATTTTACTGGTGAAAGTATGAAGGTGGTACAATCATAAGGGAGGTAATTGGGAAATGTTTATCACAATTACAAATGCATTTACCTTTTAGTTCCACAATTTCACTTCTACAGCATGTAAAATAAAAAGACATTTATTCATTACAGCACTGTTTGTAACACTAAATATTCAGTCTAAACATCCATTAATAAGGGTCTGGATAAATGAAACAATTAGGTACATCCATACAGAGGAATATATGAGCAGTAAAAAAGAATGAGGAATTTCTTTTTGTGCTAATATGGACATATCTTCAATTTATACTAAGAGAAAAATGTGTAAGTGCATATATTCATGTAAAATATTTGTTTAAAAAAGAGAGGGAGGAAAGAAACATCTTTTCATCATTGCTTACATGTGTATGAATCTTTCAGGAAAGACAGAAGAGAAACAGAGGAGTAGCTATCCATCGGGTGGGACAGTGGAAGATAATATTTAGAGGATAAGATTCATAGGGAGATTTTTCACTGTATACCTTTTATTTCACTGTATTGAAAAATTTTTGGAATTGTATAAACTCTTCACAAGTATTTTCAACAGATATTTTTTTAAAGCAAGATACAGTCACAGCAGAGTGGGGTTCTGGAATTCTAAGTTCTATGTGGAATGCTTGCGCTGAAATATCAGCCGCATGAATAGAAGGAGCAGGCTTTCTTCCATCTTCTAGAATCTAGCTTTGAAGAGCTGTTGCGCAGCTGAAAAAAGGACATCCTGTGGCAATGGTGGCATCTACAGGGCACACTGAGAATCTTCTGTTTGGTTCTTTTTTTCTTTTTATTTTTTTCTAAGAGCTGGCTGTAAGGCATGACGGGGGTGGTGATTGGTTTTCCACTGGAGTTCCTGAACAAAAGTACTTGGCTAATGTCTGTAGATTTACTGTCATATCCACCTGGATACAAATACTGTCCCTATCACTGACTACCTGTGCAGCTTTAAGCAAAGGCACTGATATCTTTTAAAATCCATAGTTTCTTTACTTGTACAATATGGATAAAACTACCTGATCATATTGGTGCCTATTAATATTAGAAGTGAATTGAGTCACTGAGGTAGTACCAATCCTGACCCCACCAGTGGCCTGTGAGTGCTCCATGCCTCTGGTATCCCCAGGCCTTCTCTGAAACCACTTCAATAGGAAGTGAGATGCTAAATAAACACAGCCCACAGAAGGGTCTCAAGGATACAGTCCTGGATCTTGCCTGACCAACAAGTGAGGGAGACTGGGAAGAGGCATATAGAGAGAGGGGTAGAGCAGGAGAGAGAAAGCAAGCAAGCAGGGCTTCAGGACGCCGTTTGAACCCTTGGATCCAGACATGCTGGATGCTCTGCATTTATGCTTGACCTTTCCGTTGTAAAGTCAATAAATCCCCTTTTCTAAAGCCAGAGTGAGGTTATGCTTTTGTTTTTGTTTTTGTTTTTTTGTGGGGTCAGGGTGGGGGGGGTGTTGCTTGTAGTTAAAAGACCCCTAATCATTTCTTATTTTTTAAAATTTTATTTTATTGTTTTATTTTTTTAAATATGTATTTATTTTTTGGGAGAGCGCAAGCAGGAGAGGGCCAGAGAGAGGGGGACAGAGGATCTAAGCCGGCTCTACGCCGACAGGATGACATCAGCGAGCCCAGTGTGGGGCTTGAACTCATGAACCCCGAGATCATGACCTGAGCCGAAGTCAGACACTCAGCTGATGGAGCCACCCAGATGCCCTGACCCTTAATCATTTCTAATGCGGCATATTAAAAGTTTCTCAACCTTACTCATTATAAAGATAATGCATTAAAAATGAGATAGTATTTTCCACCTGGTGGCAAAAAAATAAAACTAAAATTGATCACCCGCTATATTGGCCAAGTTGTGGGGAAATATTTTATTTTACTGGGAAGAGCGTGAATTTAACAATCCCTAAAGATGGCAAATTAGACATTATTTGTCTAATTGCAAATATATGTATCCTTTGACCTCGTAATTATGCTTTTGTGTAATTTGTCCTGCAGGTGTATAAATCCACACGTGCAAGATGAGACGTGCACAAGGTTATTCAGTGGAGCAGTGTTCGGAAGTGCAAACACTCAAGAATCAACCTAAATGTTCGTCATTCATGGAGAACTGGTTTCCCTCATGTAGTGGAGAATTCTAAACCCATTAGAAGAACTAAGTTTCTTTAAGAACGTATCATGGAAATCTCTCATAATATATAGTTGTGTAGAAAAAAAGGAACAGAGGAATGTGAATAGCAGGCTGGAAATGGGATTAAAAAGGAATGGGGGAAAGGAATCTGTGTTAATATTTAGCTGCATATGCATTACAATCTCTGGGACCATAGACAAAAAAATGAATTACCATAGTAAAGGTTATGAGGAGAAAATTGGTAGAATTACCATGGTAAAGGCTATGAGGAGGAAATTGGTAGATAAGGGAGGGGAACGGAGGGAGATTTTTTTTCAAAGAAGACTTTTTGGTACATTTTAATTATTTGAAACCTATGCCTGTATAACCTATTCAAAAATGAAAGACATAAAATTTCAGGGGAAAAGAGTCCTAACTTATATGTTGAAGCCAGGGAAATTAAATCCATGAGTGGGAGGGGGGTCTTAGACTGAATTTTATGTAGACTGGACTCCATCTTCTAGAATTCCTGATCCTTTTCAGTCTTGAGATCAGACTGCAGAACTAGAGAAACATCGTGTGGTTATAGCGGCACCTACAGGACAAACAGAATACCTCAATTTGTTTGTCCTTTGGGTCCAGGGAATGGGGAAGAATAGGAGAGGAGTTTAGCAAAGCGTAGGTAGGAGAAGTGGTGATTTTTCCCATTAGGATTGCTAGTTATTGTGAGTATAATTTTTACATAAACATTTTGGAAGCATAGGTCTTAGAGATAAACAGCATTGGTTGCAAATAGCGGCTTTGTCATCCACTCTTTATTACTCCCCAGCTGTGTGGCTTTAGGTAAAGGAACTTAATATTTCTGAGCCATGGTGTGTACTCTTGTAAAATGTGAACTATGCTGTCTATATTGCAGGTTAGTGTCTCACAGTGTTTTAAGAGACTTATCTTGCTAGAGAAATGCCAAGTCTGGCAAACAACATGCTGCAATTATTCAACGCTTAAGGTAATCCTAACCCCCTATGTCCCCCCCCCCCCCCACCCCAGGTCCATTCCAACATGAAGAGAGCTGCTAAAGAGATGTAGCCCACAGAAGGGGCCTCCTCCTCCATAGTAACCAGGTCCATAGGGACCATGGCAGATACAGGACAAAGGAGGTCCTTCCAGAGGACCAGAATAGCCAGGTCACATTACCTCCTTGTCAGGGATATATTCTTCCTCTCCTGTATGTCATGTGAAATGCCATGGACCAGAGACCACTTTATGCCATTTCCCACTCTCCTCCTTGTCCAGTGGATGTTTTGTTGTATTTATTCTGTTCTTACTCTGACCCTTCATGTGTGTATTATGGTTATACTGGAACCATAGTTTGCTGGGCTGAGAGGAGTCACATCAGGACCTGACAAGGAGACTGCCCATCACCGAGAAATCTTGGACTTGGACCAATAACTAGATAAGTCACTATGTCTCCTTCTGGGAAGGGGATGAGTACAGTTTTACAGCATGGACTATGGCTGCATTACAATTTTGGCATCTGTGTTTTTCAAGGGATACATGTGAATAAAAGGGTACCTGTGTAGATGTTGTGGTGTTAAGGGAGTAGATTACATACAGCACCAATCTGTGTTATTCATCAGCCAGTGCTTACTCATCCTGCTCCGTGTAACACCTCTTTGATCTTCCGCTGAACAGCCAGAATGCCCATCCCTCACTCACTCCATCTAGTTGGTGGGATTTTGACTCCATCATGTGACTCGAGCCTGGAAAATCAAAGTACTGAATGCCCAGTTCAATGCAAGTCAGTACGAATTAGGGCAGAGACTGTTTGAAGATAGGGTATAGACAGAATGGATCTGAAGCAAAAGAGTGAGAGGGGAAGCCAGCAAAAGAATGAGAGAGAGAGAGCGAGAGAACACAAATGAGCTAACTAACAAGAGAAATCACAGGCCCTGGTGACATTTAAATCTTTCAAATAAGGCCCATTGAAAGTTCTACATCTACTTCCAAACTTTTTAGTCAGGAGAAAACAAATATCTTCTTGCTTATGCCATGGAATTGGGCTTTCTATCACTTGCAGTCAAAGGGATTCTAATTCATTCAAATGGCTCTTAAGCAAGAATGTTCAAACTCGTTTATAATAAGAAAAATAAAAAACAAAACTGAGATACCTTTTTTTCACTCTCAGATTGATTGACAAAAATCCCCAAACATACTGTGTTGGCCAAGCTGTGGGGAAATAAACAACTTCATATATCCCTGGCAGGAGAATAATCTGGATCAAGCCTTGTGAAGGGCAATTTGGAAATGCCTATAAATATTGCAAATACATGCATTCTCAAATGTCATCAGATATTTCACACACAAGCAAAATGAACTATACATAAGGCTACTTATTTTAGCACTGTTTTTTATAGCAAAGAAATCAACTTACATATTGATCAGTGGAGAACTGAGTCCAGAAGTTTAGGTGCATCCATACAATGGGAATACTTTGAAGCTATAAAAAAAAAGGCGGGAGAGAAAAAATGTTTGCATACTAATAAACTTGTTTCCAAGCTACAGCATTGTATATAATAATGAAGATGGATGAAAATGTTATAGTGTATATACTAACACACAGAATAAAAGAAGGTGGCTTTTAAAAAAAATCTTTTCTTGTATATGAATAAAACATCCTCTGGAAAGTACACAAGAAACTAATAACATTGGTAGTCTTGGTGTGGACTTGGTGAAATGGAAGTTTTTCACTATATTCTTTTTGTACTTTTCATTTGTTTTTGAGTCACATAAATATATTACCTATTCAAAGTAAATGAATTAAACATTGAACAAGTCCTAACTAGTACCCAGGAACTACAGAACAATAAAAACAGGTTATGGATGCTGCCACTGAACTACATAAATTGCAGTCAGTTTGTTGCTTCTTCTAGAATTTCTGGTCTATTGCAGCCCTGAGAGATCTATGCTGTAAAGCTAGAAATAGATGTTCTATGACAAGGGTGGCACCTGCAGGACAAAGTGAGAATTTTTCTGTGTTTTTCTTTTTTTCTTTCATTATTTTACTTTGATTGACAGAGAAATTTAGTAGGGCATGGAGGAGAGGCAGTGAACATGAATTTCCCACTAGAGTTGCTAGATATGAAATTTTTGCTAATAATAATAGAGATATTGCAGAAAAACTATTTTTTTATAAGGTACACAGGGAAGTACTGTGGAACAGAGGGGAAAAGGCAGACTCCTCTTCACAAATATTGGCTGTATCATTCCCCAGCTGAATGGCTTTAGGCAAAGCCACTTCACATTTCTTTCTGAGCTGTAGAATCTACATGTATGAAATGAGGATAATAATACCTTGCAGGGCTGTTGCCTCCTGACATCTTAAGGGAGATTCACAGCCACAGAAAACTTAACCTAACAAAGAGTAGCCTGCAATTGTACAATCTCTGAGGCTATTCCAGGCCTGCAAACCTACTCCTTCAGGAAATAAGATGCTAAACAGATGCAACCATAAAGAAGCATCTTCACCAAAGGTCCCCACCTCACCTGGGCCCATGGAAGATAAAGAGAAGGGAGAGCCTTCCAGAGTGGTCAGATTGTATGACTAATGAGCTCATTTCACCTCAGAGTCAGCAGTCTTGGTAAGTGTTCAAGGTCAGAGGCCACTGTGGGCTGTTCCCCATTTTTCTCTCTTCCAAGTGGAAGGTTTTTATTTCAATTGTCATTATCTCTCCCTGTAAATGTATAATGTGAGTGATGGTTTTCATTTAATCATCATTTGCTGGACTATGAGAAGCCACATTAGGACCCAACTAAGAATACTTGTCACCTGCATATTCTGGACTGGGGCAATAACTGCTTTATTTATGAGCTTAGGGCTGTTTATCCCATCTCCTTCTGGGATGTGGATGAACACAACTTTTATTGTAAATAGTGGCACTGCATTATATTGACATGGCCATTTTTGAAGATGTAGACCTAGGTAGGAAGGTGTGTGATCCTGTGACTCAGGTCTGGACACATGGAGCAGCACGTCTCCCTGCCCTGGTGATGGTTCAAGGACAGACATGTGATACAAGCGAAGTCAACAAGAATCAGGTCTAGGTCTTTGTGCTGAACTTGGAACTGTGGGGACAAAAGCCTGGTGCTGTCTGGGGCCACTACAAGAGGGAGACCATCTGGGAATAGAGCCAAACAGAGGGAAGGGGAGAGAGACACAAAGAGAGAGAGATAGTAAAACAGAGACGGGAACACAGAGAGATAGGGAGAAAAGCCAGGCTTGATAACATCCTTTGAGTCATTGGGTCAAGGCATGTCTCTCAATACAGCCACTGACTTTTCTTTAATGTGAATCTTTTTTCTTCTCTGTTGCTTAAACCAGATTAAGCTGAGTTTTCTGCTACTTTGTAACTGAATTTGTTCTTATTAACTTATATGAATATGTTATGCCCCTTCAGAAAAAAAAATGTGTAAGAAGACTTCATAGAGATAACATTTTTCACCTACTGGATTGACAAAAATCCAAACACTCGATAACATGTGGTTGGATAAGTGGTGAGTCAAAGGCATTCACATAGAGGACTGGATCATATATAAATTGCTACAATCATTAAGTGGAGAAATTTGGAAAGTCTATAAAAATTACAAATGCATTTGCCCTTTGACCCAAAAAGACTACCTCTATGAATTTAGTATATACATGTACAAGAGAAAGACCGATGTTCTGATTATTCTTTATTTGCTTCTCCACTCCATTTCCATTTTTAGTCCTTTTCTGCCATGCTTTTTGGTCCAGGAGACTGATCTTTACTGAGTGCATCACACAAACTCCTCAACCTCTGACTACTTTTCAGATGGAATTAATGTTAATGGAGGGATGGAACATCATCAGGAGATTGAGAGGGAGAGGCAGATAGAGGTCAAGATATTTATTCCACAGACTCCTGCCTTGACAAGAGTGATTCTGGAAGAGATTTTGTTTCTCTATCACTATAGCTAATGTTAATTGGCCCCTTCCATAACTATAGCCATCACCAGACTCTAATGACTCCAATTCTGCCCCATTGTCCCTAAAGGCAAAATGTTGGTGACAAGTATATTCTACAGCTAATCCCTGGTATTCATCATTTTTTTCAGTTCCCTTAACCCTACTTATCTGTAATAGTTTTATGTTTTTCAATGAAATCAACATTAAATCAGTAGACTGAATGATAGATTGTCCTCTATAACGTGGGTGAGGCTCATCCAACCAGCTGAAGGCCTTAGTAGAACAAAAGTCCAATACTCTGCCACTGATAAGGGAGAATTCTCCTGTTGAAGGTGTTCAGACTGGAAGATCATCTCTTCCTGGTGTTACAGAAGCTTCTGACCCTCAGACTCAGATTGGGACACTGGATCTGCAGATTCTGGATTTGTCAGCCTCCATAATCTTGTGAGCCAATTCCTTATAATAAATCTCTTTCTATATCTATACTGTTGGTTCTGTTTCTCTGGAGAACCCTAACTATTGTACCATCTATCTTAAAATATTTCCTTCACTAAATTCTCTTCAGTTAAATTCCTTGAATATGTCATTTTTGTCCTGTGGGGGCCTTGACTGATGCATTAACCAGTATCAAGAATGGTCCAAAGGAACATACTCTCAAAATGGATTCTGTTGCCCATATCCTTGATAATCTCACAGATATCCTCTGCCAGAGGAAGTAGTGTACTAGTAATTCATGGTATGTAGCAATGTCATAATTACTCGAGTTACTGGTATAGGATGTAGTACAAGTGGATGGCAAGGCATGATCAAATGACTATGGGTCTTGACTGCTCTGGTAACAGTGGGGGTTACAATTTTTATCCTGGCTTCTCCTGACTTGGAGAGCTTACAAAAAGAGGGAGGGGTGGGAATTAGCCTAAAGACTTCAACTTTCAACTCAAAGAACAAGAAGAGAATCAAGAGAATCAAGAAGTCTCAGTGGTGGCCTTACATAATTCTTATTTAGAGGGCACAAATGACTGAAAATCAGGTCCAAGGACCAACTGTATGTGTTGTAGAGAAACAGCACTAGCTGAATGTTCAACCTCTCTAGGTGTCATATGCCAATGAAGACACTAGTTAATGAGGGTGGGATTCAGAGACTTGAAATAAGAGCATACATGAGGCTGAGAATTTTGAATACTGAAATCTCCTTAAATCTTTCCGCCCTGAGTAAACAGCCCATCCTTTCCTTCTCTTTCCCCAGGGATCTTGAGTTTCTTTTCATATATTTCCCTTGTTGACTTAAACTTACGGCAGTCACCTCATAAGGGGAGCCAAATCTTCCTCCACCCAGACTCACCAACCCTAATTTACCTCTAGACCCATAATGATACTTAAACACTGGATAGTCCAAAGGGAGAATTGCAAGGTCTTCTCTGGGAGGAGATAAAGTATATTCATTTGTATTAGCAGGACTATTGGTAAAAAACACTGGCATTGATTCTAAGTGTGTTAGATGAAACATAGGGCTGTATCAGGCCAGATATATTATTATGAATCCCACAAAGGGTGTGTGGTTTAATGTGTTGGCTCAAGCAACTAGCTGCAGTTACTTGAAACCTAGGTGATGGGCCTACAGCTAGTGAGGCCGTGATGGTGGAACTTTCTGAGCAAGCTGTAGAAGACATACTTCAAAGGCTTAAGTTGATGGGAATGTAGAAGTGGATCTATTTATACATAGGTTGCATAACCACCTCCCATCCCAATTATAACCAGCAAGAGGACCAGAAGACACTTACCAAGACTTTAAGGAATGCCTTGGTGAAAGGAACAGCAGCATCCTTAAAAAGCACTATTTTGAAAAGCTAGATTTGGTAGGCATGTGATGGGAGACGCCTCCATAGAAATGAGCCTGATTTCAGTGGAAATGGTAGATGTCATCTACCTGGAATGGTAGTTATCAAAGTGGCTTTGCTTGACCATTAGAGATAAAACGGGAATGATTATTTTAACAAGTCACAGGGTGCATATGGTAATCAGAGTATTTTGACTCATAGACCCGTTAAATTTACACTGTGCTAATTGGAGCTGGTAAACAGGAAGTAGCAAGCACCTTAGAAGGACACATGCATGCCACACAGGAGGAGACAAACCTTGTGAAAGCACAGAAACCTGTTCTATCAGTGAAGTCTCTAGGGGTCAGTGGTCTGGGCATCTGTGTGAAAGACTAGTTGCTACACCCAACAATATCACTGCAAATAAATAGAGACAATGTATAGTGAGCTTCTTTGGAATTTAGAGCCAAGATATTCCATATTTGGCTCCATTGCTGCAGCCCCTTTATTTGTTAACCCATAAGATAACCAATTTTGTTGGGGCCTTGAGCAAAAGATAGGCCAGTGGTATACTGATAAATGTTTAATAACAGGTCTCCAGAGAAAGACAAATATCATATGACTTCACTCATATGAGGACCTTAAGACACAAAACAGATGAACACCAGGGAAGGGAAGCAAAAATAATATAAAAACATGGAGGGGGACAAAACATAAGAGGCTCTTAAATATGGAGAAAAACAGAGGGTTACTGGAGGGGTAGTGGGAGAGGGGATGGGCTAAATGGATAAGGGGCATTAAGAAATCTATCCCTGAAACCATTGTTGCACTATATGCTAATTCACGTGGATGTAAAATAAAATAAAATAAAATAAAATAAAATAAAATAAAATAAAATAAAATAAAATAAAAACAATAGTTCTCCAGAAAATGCAAAAAACAAAAAAACAAAACAAAACAAAACCCTAATTTGTAGCATTTGCTACCTTTTATGGTGTCAATACTCCCATCATGGCTAATCCCAAGCTACCAATGTGACATCAACTAACTCACAAAATTTCTGAAAATTTAATAGTTGGTTCTTACCAGACAGTATGAAGTAGGTCCAGGATACCATGGATCGAGACTAAGGTGTAACTGGCCTGCTCTTGGGACTTATATGATCCAGCAGTCCTGCCTTTACTTGACAATGGCAGATAGGGATGCTATACGAATGTTCTGCAAGGCCCAACATCACAGGGAAGATCTTGAGGGTTTTTTTTATTACCAAGTTTTTAATTTTAATTCCAGTATAGATAATATACAGAGAGGGTTTTGAATTAAAGCCTCTTCGGTCAATACATATTGTCCATTTGGCTTGCAACTGGGCTGTAGCTGAAACTGCATTTCTGACCCCTGGACAGCAAGCCACCATGTGATCCAAACTCACTCATTGCCATTCTCTATTCTTCTGTACCCTATTCTGAACCCCAGCACTTAAACTTTAGAGAGTGCACCACCTGGGATTTTTCCTCTCTGGCTTCTAGTTGGGATTCAGCAATGCAAGGAGACTGGAAGTCAGGAGGAGGGAAAGGCCAGACAGAGACTTACCCTCACTACCCCCCACCTCCTCCCCCTGCCTCGTTGTGATTCTGCCAATTCCTGTGTTCCTCTATGGTCACAGCTTCTGTCTTCCACATTCCCAGCTCTTGCCAGCCCCAGGTAACACAGTTTTCTTTCCTTTCACTTCAATCCCAGAGATGCTAAACCACCTGTGGATTTGGCTTCATCTCTAGTTTTCACCATCCTTTGAGGATTCCCTTAATCTTGCCCATCCCTCTGTAGATGATCACTTCATTATACTCTCTCCAGTTAAACTCTTTTGAACATATCCTGGTTCCTGCAGGACTCTAGGTGGTGCAACGACTAACATTAAAGAATTAGCCACTACAGCTCCACGTGCAACAGGCAGCAAGGGGACATACTCCAGAGCACAGGTTTGGGGACAGAATGACTGCATTTGGCTCCACCACTCACAGTTTTGTGACCATAGGCAAGTTACACATCTTCTCTTTTTCTCAGATTATTAATCTGTAAAATGAAAATAGCATCCGAATGCAATGGGTTGTAGAAAGGATATGTAATATAAATTATGCATGTGGAAAAAGGCTGTACATGCAAGATGAGTGATAGCGTAGTAAGTAGATTTCTAAAAGATAGGGAGATCATCTGGGTGGGTCTGATAGAATCACATGACTCCCCCCTTTTTTTTAGAAGACTTTTTTTTTTTTCAACGTTTTTTATTTATTTTTGGGACAGAGAGAGACAGAGCATGAACGAGGGAGGGGCAGAGAGAGAGGGAGACACAGAATCGGAAGCAGCCTCCAGGCTCCGAGCCATCAGCCCAGAGCCTGACACGGGGCTCGATCCCACAGACCGCGAGATCGTGACCTGGCTGAAGTCGGACGCTTAACCGACTGCGCCACCCAGGCGCCCCAGAAGACTTTTTTTTTTTTTAATGTTTATTCATTTTTGAGAGCAGAGACAGTGTGTGAATGGGGGAGGGGCAGGGAGAGACGGGACACACCGAATCTGAAGCAGGCTCTAAGCTCTGAACTGTTGGCACAGAGCCGACCTGGGGCTCGAACTCATGAACTATGAGATCATGACCTGAGCCAACTGTGAGATCATGACCCAAGCCAAAGTTCCATGCTTAACCACCAAATGAGCCACCCACGTGCCCCTAATCACATGACTCCTTAAAAGCAGAGAGCTTCCTCCTTCTGGTGGCAGAAAGGGAAGTCAGAAAGATTCCAAGCTGTGAGAAGAACTTGGTGCTGTGTGTCCATACTAATTAGGAATGAAGGGGCTGTGGGAGGGGAATGAGTCTTCCTGGGGATCAAGGAGGGGCTCCTGGCTGCCAGCCAGCTAAGAGACAGGAACCTCAGTCCCACAACCCCCAGAACTGAAATTTGCTGACACCCAAAATGAACCTGGAAGTGGAGCCTCCAGGTAAGAGCCCAGCTGAGCCAACAACTTAACTTTCTCCTGGTTGGTCCCTGAGCAGAAAGCCCAGTCAAACTCCTCTGTACTTCTGATCTATAGAACATATGGTAACAAATGGGGTTGTTTAAGCCACTAAGTTTATGGTAATGTGTTACAGCAACAATAGAAAAAAAAATCGATTGCTATTTTTATTAGTATTACATAATTATAGACAATAAAATTGGAATCAGCTTAAATACCCATAAATAAATAATCGTACATTCATACAATGCAATAGTATGTAGTTGTTTAAAAGATATAAGGAGGTTCTTTATGCATTACTATAGAAAACTCATATATAGGTTTATGTAGGAAAAAAGTACAGAACAGTCTGTATCATATGTTGTCATATGTAATAAAAGGAGGCAAAATAATGTATTTATATTTGTATGTACATATGCATTAAAATTCTCTGGAATGATACAGGAGACTAATTACTGTGGTTACCTGTTTTGAGGCATTCTGAATAAGAACTAGGTAGATGGGGGCCAGATGAGAGGGAGATTATTATATACCTTTCCACGCTTTCTGAACTTTGTATCATATAAATATTCTCTATTCAAAACATTAGAAATGATTTCTTAAAAAAGGGAAAATACAACCCTACTACGTATCTTGGAGTTGTAGAATTCGGAACACATGTGTGGGTTTATGAATATGAATGTCAGCCACATAAAGTGGTTTCTTCCATCTTCTAGAATTTCTGGTCTACGGCAGTCTTGAGATGTCAGAGCTGAAGACCAAGAAAGAGATAGTCTATGGTCACGGTGGCACCTGCAGGACAAACTGAGAATTTTTGTTTGTTGATATCAGGTTTTTGTGAGAGACGTGCATTGGCAAGAGTGAATGCTGAGTCCCCAGTGGAATAGCTAAGCAGAAAAGCTTTACCAATGACTGATGAGACTGCACCAAAGACATGCTTACCCAGGTCACACCAGGTAGGAAGTGCAGAGTGGTGAGATAAACTTAAGATTGCTGAGGCTGCACATTTTTGCTGTATCATGTAGGTAAATAATCTGCGGGTTCTGGGAGCGTTAGTATCTTCACATGCACAAACATGCCCCATTTGAAGAGCTGTATAATATTGGAAAGAGTACATATAGTGTGCTAAATCTTGGGCCAGGCACATGGTCAGTATTCAGTAGCCAGTAGCCAGCATAGTCTTGTACTTTAGTATCCTTCAGTAGCCTTATGCTCACAAGGCCAGCCGCCCTACAAGGTTTGTCCTGTTTCAGCCCATCCTCCACTTGGAGGCTTATTTAGCTTTTCTCAACTTCCCATGAGCAAGCTCATCACACCAAGAACAATTTAGCTGTCATGAATCTCTTAATATCAAACCAGCACCGCCCATCTTCCCACTCCTCACTGCTCTCAATATTTGGGACCGGTTTTGAAAACTCTTGTGTGTCTGCTTCATTTTGCAAGAAAAATATCACGAATTACGTTGATACAGTTTTTGTGACCTAACTGACACCAGCATGTATTTATCCACATAATGACATGACATTTTCTCCTCTGAGATTGTAATTAAACTTGAGCCTGACCTTTCCTCACCTTCAGAACATACAGGTTCTTCTGAGTCTCTGTTAGCCTTATGTAAATACGCACAGTATCACATTTTTAGAGTGATATGCTCCTGTATGCGTGAAAAACTCAAGCAAAATAGTTTGAGGTCATGAGCTGAAAGAAATTCATTAGTAATTTTAAACCATGAATAAATGTGAAAGGTTTTGTAACTCAGTGAAAGGAATATTTGCTAGGGTAACAAACTAGGCAAGTATGATTATTTAAAGAAAATAAGTATAGAGTTAAGTTTTTATGCCTAAAATAGAAGGAGGGTTGATTCTGTGCTCCTATGATGTTTAGACTAACTAAAGAAGAGAAAACTAGGCAGTAAAAGGATATGGTGATTATGATTCAAAGTAGTGCAGGATCTAGACAGAATTAGGGGGAAAAAACAAGGGAAGAAAGAACCCTGTGTTTCCAAGCAGATGGTGCTGCCTATCATAAATATTGTGATGGAGATAATGACCCTGGGGGTTCTGGGCTGATCAGATGACACTGTAATGGAGATTTCAACAACCTGGATGATAGGAATTACCAGATTTATGAAGTATCTTTAATATCAAACTCTGAATGAAACATTGGAACAGACACAATTTTTAAAATTATAAGATAATGGAGAAAACAAAATCAATTTAGCAGTACATATTCTATCGGAGAGGCAAAGTTGGTATCAGCGACATTACTCACATTGGCTTATGGAGTGTCACGTCTTTACATCCTTGAATAAGCTTTATTCTTAAAAGTTATATAGAATTTATTTGGTGTTTTTACTGTGGGAAAATGTATTGTGATTTTGATTCAATATATTTGGTGTCTTTGCTGTGTGAAATGTATTACAACTTTTACAAATGTGTATACATGAAGTATTTAAATTTTCTTTTTTTTTTAATGTTTATTTATTTTTGAGAGAGAGAGAGAGAGAGAGAGAATAAGGCAGAGCACTAGTGGAGGAGAGGCAGCGAGAGAGAGGGAGACACAGAATCCGAAGCAGGCTCCAGTCTCCAAGCGTCAGCACAGAGCCTGACGCGGGGCTCGAACTCATAAACCGCGAGATCATGACCTGAGCTGAAGTCAGACACTCAACTGACTGAGCCACCCAGGCGCACCTTCTTTTTCTTCTTGAGTCAGGTTTGTAAGTAATATTTTTCTAGAAATGTGCCCATTTAATCTAGGTTTTCAAAGTCACTGGCATGAAATTGTTGTTGCAGGGTCAGTAGCATTGGCAGCTCACGGGTTCCTTTGTGATAATTTTTTGAAACAATTATAGACTTGCAAGAAGTTGCAAAAATAGTACAAAAAGTTCCTGTATACCCCTCACCCAACTTCTCCTAATAGTACCATTCTACAATATGAAAACTAGGGAGTTGATATTGGCTCAGTTCTATTGACTTGACCCAGACCTTACTTGGATTCCACCAGGCTACATTTTGCACTACATTTTGTAGTTCTAAGAAATCTAACCACTTGTATAGATTCACATGGCTGCCATCATAATCAAGATAAGGAACTGTTCCCTCATCTCAAAGGCCCTTGCCTGTGCCACACTTCTATAATCATACCCTCTTGCCACCTACCTGCTTAATCCCTGACAAGCACTGATCTCTTCTCCATCTCTATAATTCTGTCCTTTCAAAATTATAGGAATGGGATCATATTGTATGCAAACCTTAAATACTGGCTTTTCCTCACTCAGAATGATGAATGTTATGAACAGTTCTTTCTATGCTTATTTGCAACCCATATTCCTTCTTTGGTTAAGTGCCCATTTCAGTGTTTCAGTCATATCTAAGAATTCTTTGCTTAGCCCTAGGTCATGAAGATTTTTTCTGAATGATTTCATCTGAAAGTATTATAGTTTTACATGTTCTCTTATGTTCCATTTTGAGTTAATTTTTGTGCAAGCTGGCAGGTTTACATCACAATTAATCTTTCTTTTTTTTTTTAATTTTTTAAATGTTTATTTTGAGAGAGAGAGAGAGAAGGAGAGAGAGCGCAAACAGGGGAGGCACAGGGAGAAAGGGAGATACAGAATCTGAAGCAGACTCCAGACTCTGAGCTGTCAGCACAGAGCCCCATGTGGGGCTGCAACTCATGAACTGTAATGTCATAACCTGAACTGAAGTCAGATACTTAACTGCCTGTGCCACCCAGGGGCCCCACAATTCATCTTTCTTACTGTGAATGTCCACCTGTTCTAGCACCATGTGTTGATAATGCTATTCTTTCTTCATTGAATTTTTTTCGTATCTGTGTCAAAAATGTGTTACCTATGGGGATGCCTGGGTGGCCCAGTTCAATAAGTGCCCAACTCTTGATTTCAGCTCAGGTCATGATCTCACATTCATGGGACTGAGTCCATGTTGGGCTCCTTGCTGACAGCATGGAATCTGCTTGGGATTCTCTTTCCCACTCTCTCTTTGCACATATCCCCCTCAAAATAAATAAATAAACATTTCTTAAAAACTTTGTTGGCCATACTTGTGTAGGTCTATTTTTAATCTCTCTTTTCTGTTCCATTGATCCATGTGTATATACCTCTATAAACCTATCTTGATTACTGCAGCCACGCAATAAGACTTAAAATAAGGTACTCCGATTTCTCCAACTTTATTCTTCTTTTTCAAAAATATTTTTGCCTATTCTAGTTTATTTGCCATTCCATATGAATTTTATATTAAGATGGACTATATCTACAGAAATATTATATTTTTAATAATACATTTTGATATTAATTTTGATATGAATTACATCACATCTCTAGATAAATTTAAGAAGAATTGATGTTTTCACTATGTTGAGGTTTTCAATCTATGAACATAGTGTTTCTCTTTATTTTATTGCTGCTTTATTCTATTGGTATTTATTTTATCGGCATTTTATACTTTGCAGCATACAGTCCTATAAACTTTTTGTTAGACCTATGCCTGGTATTTCATTTTATAAAAATATTTTAATTAATTTTATCTCTTAAATTTTGGTTTCCATTTGTTTATGAACAGTATATAGAAATATGACTGAGTTCTTGTGTTTTGCTCTTGTATCCGTTGATCCTACCAAACTCACATATTAGTTCTAGGGCTTTTTTGGTTTGTTTTGTTTTTGAGGGATGGATGGTGACAAATTCAGCCCGTTGTTCTTATAAATAAACTTTCATAAGAACTTGCTAATTTGTTTATGTTTTGCCTATGGCTGCTTCATGCTATAATAGCAAAGTTGAATAGTTGTGACAGAGACCATATTGCTTGCAAAACTGAACATAATTTACTACCTACCCCCTTTCAGAAAAACGTTGCTGATATCCTATGTAGACAATTATGTCATATGCAAATAGGATCAATTTCATTTACTCCTTTCCTATCTGTATGCCTGATATTCTTTTTTTGGCTTATGCACTGCTTAGGACTTCCAGCATTATGTTGACTAAGAGTGATAAGAGTGAGCATTCTTTCCTGCTTTTTAACTTTAGAGAAAAAGCATTTGTGTATTCACCATTAACTATGATGTTAGCTGTAGATTTTTATAGATGCTCTTTATGAGCTTGAAGAAATGCCCCTTTATACCTAGTTTTCTGAGAATTTACGTTGAATATTTTTTCAATGCTTTTTCTGTGCCTATATAATTATGTGGGTTTTCTTCTTTTATCTATTAATATGTCAGATTACATTGATTTTCAAATATTGAACTTGACTTTTATTTCTGGAACGAATCTTGCTTAGTTGTGATACATAATTCTTATACTATAAGCCACACATATCTTATGTATACATACATATATAAGATACAGAATACTTGTATATTACTGAATATAATTTGCTAATATCTTACTGAGAACTTTTATGTTTATAGTTTTCTTATTTTTTAATATCTGTAATTTTGGTATGAGTGTGATACTAGCTTCATAAAATGAGTTGGACATGCCTCCTCTTTTATTTTCCAAAACAGATTACATAGAAGGTGTTAATTCTGGTTTGGAGAAATGTTCATTGAAACCACCTTGGCTTGCAGATTTCTTTTTCTGGAGCTATTTAATTTCTAAATTAATGTATTTGGTAGTTATCAGACTATTCAGATTATGGGTTTCATTTTTGGTGAGTTTCAATACATGTGGTTTTCCAGGAATTCATTCATTTTACCGAAGTGATCAAATGTATGTATGTACAGTCAGTGATAGTGTTCCTTTATCATTCATTTGATACGTGCAGGCTTTGTAGTAGTATTCCCTTTTTCATGCCTAACATTGGTAATTTGCATCTTTTCTCTTATTTTCTCTATCAATCTTGTTATGAGCTTATCAATTCCATTGATATTTTTAAGCAACCAGCTTTTGATTTGATTGATTTTCTCTATTGTTTTTCTGTTTTCAACTTTTTGTATGATTTCAATTCTTTTACATTTGCTGAGGCTTGTCTTAAAACCAAAGATAGGGTCTTGGTGAATATTCTGTGTGCAATAGAAAAGAATTTGTATTCTACTGTTTCTGGGTGGAATGTTCTATAAATATCAGTCAGATCACATTGATTGATAGTATTTTTCAGTTCTGCTATATCCTTGCTGATCTTCTTCTCTTTTTCACTTCTCTTAGTTCTTGCTTTATGTATTTTGGTTTTTTTAAATTTTTTAATGTTTTATTTATTCTTGAAAGAAAGAGAGAGAGGGAATGGGCTAAGGAGGGACAGAGGGAGAGAGGGACACAGAATCCGAAGCAGGCTCCAGGCTCTGAGCTGTCAGCACGGAGCCCGATGCGGGGCTCGAACTCACAAGCCGTGGGATCATGACCTGAGCCAAAACCAGACGCTCAACCGACTGAGCCACCCAGACATCCCTTGCTTTATGTATTTTAAAGATTGGTTGTTTGGTATACACACATTGAGAATTGTGTTGTCTTTTTTTGATGGATGATCCTTGTTATTATGTAATGTGCTGCATCTTCTTTGCTCTGAAGTCTACTTTACCTAATATTAATATAGCCACCCTCACTTTATTTAATTAGTATTTGAATGGTATACTTTTCCCATCTTTTTACTTCTATTATTTTTTAATTTAAAAAAATTGTTTAATGTTTTATTTATTATTTTGAGAGAGAAAAAGAGACAGAGACAGAGCGTGAGCAAGGGAGGGGCAGAGAGAAAGGGACACACAGAATCCAAATTAGGCTCCAGGCTCTGAGCTGTCAGCATAGAGGCTGATGCAGGGCTCAAACCCACAAACTGTGAGATCATGGCCTGAGCCAGAGTTGGAGACACAACCGACTGAGCCACCCAGGCACTCCTCACCTTTTTACTTTTAACTTAACTACATCATTATATTTAAAATGAATTTCCTGAAAAGATGCTCAACATCACTAATATCAGAGAATTGCAGGTCAAAACCACAGTGGGATACCACTTACACTGTCAGAATGGCTAGAATAAAAAAGATAAGAAATAACAAGTATTGGCAAGAATGTGGAGAAAAAGGAACCTTCATACAGGTAGATTAATAGGAATGTAAATTGGTATAGCCCCTGTGGAAAAAAGTGTGGAGGTTCCTCAAATAGTTAAAAATAGAAATATCATATGATCCAGTAATTCCATTACTGGTTACCTTAATAAAACAAAAACACTATTCAAAAACATATATGCACCCCTATGTTTATTGCAGCATTATTTACAACAGCTAAGGTATAGAAGTAACTTAAGTGTTCATAAATAGATGAATGGATAAAGATGATGTGGTGTGTGTAGGTACATACACACATTCACATATACATACATACATACATGTATATATCTACATACATGTATATAGATGTATGTGTGTGTGTGTGTGCGTGTGTGTGTGTGTGTGTGTGTGTGTGTGAGATCTTGCCATTTGTGACAACACGGATGGACCTAGAGGGTATTATGCTAAGTGAAATCAGACTGAGAGAAAGAAATACTATATGATTTCACTTATATATGGAATCTAAAAAATATAACTAATGAACAAACAAAAAGCAGAAACAGATCCATAAATACAGAAAACAAACTGATGGTTGCTAGAGAGGAGGTGGGTGAGGAGATGGGCAAAATGGCTGAAAAGGAGTGGAATACAGGCTTCTAGTTATGGAAGGAGTAAGTCACAGGGATAAAAGTTACCACATAAGGAAGATAGTCAATCATATTGTAATGGTGTTGTATGGTGACAGATCATAGCTACACTTGTGGTGAGCACAGCATCACATATGGACTTAGTGAATCAGTAGACTGTACACCTGAATCTAATGTAACAGTCTGTGTCAACTGTACTTCAGTATAAATAAACAAACAAACAAATAAATAAAATTAATTTCTTGCTAATAGCATATAGTTTGGTCGTGGTGTTTATTTACTCTGTTAGTATGTTATTTAATTATGTAGATACACATTAGAAAATTTTATAATTTTACTTTCACTTGACTATCATAATAATAATTTTTCAAAACTCATAAGGAGAATGATATTTTATTTTATTTACCCATATATTTACCCATTCTATGGCTCTCTCTTTATTCTTGATGTTCTAGGTTTCTCTCTATTATTATTTTCTTTCTGTTGGAGTAGCTTCTTTCAGAAATTTTTTTAGGTCAGGTCTACTGACAACAATTTTTTTTCTAAGTTGTCTTCATTTGAAAAAGTTTTTGTTTTTGGTGGATATAGAAGTCTGGGTTTATAGTTCTTTTCTTTCAGCAATTGAATATATTTTGCTACTTCTTTTTGACTCCTATCATTTCTGATAAGAATTTCACTATTACTTGAATTGTGTTCTTTGAAATGTGGTTGTTTTTTGTTTTTGTTTTTGTTTTTCTTTCTGGATCTTTTAGGATTTTTTTTCTTTGTCCTTAGTTTACAGAAGTTTGATTATGATATGTCTGGGAATGGTCTTCTTTGGGTTCATCTTGTTTGTGCTTTACTCAGCTTCTTGAATCTATAGTTTATGTCTTTTGTCAGATTTAGGAAGTTTTTCACCATTTTTTGTTCAAAAATTTCTCAGCCCCACACATTTTCCTCTCTTCTTCTGGGACTCTGATGACACAAATGTTATATCTTATATTATTATTCCATAGGTTCTTAAGGTTCTATTCATTTTTTTTTCAATTGCCTTTTTGACTGTTGTTCAGATATTGTAATTCTTAATGATCTACCTTCAAAATTACAGATATTTGCATCTATGTTCACAAGAGATGTTGGTCTTTAATTTCCCTTCTTGTAATGTCTCTGATTTTAATTTTAGGAAACGTTGACCTCATAAAATTAGTCTGGAAGTATTCCCTCTGTTTCTATCTTCTGAAAGGGATTGTATTGGTGTAATTTCTTCCTTAAATATTTGGTAGAATTCACTAGTGAACCCATCTGGTCTTGACACTTTCTTTTTTTGAAGGTGATCAATTATTGATTCAATTTTTTAATAGAAATAGGCCTATTCAGATTGTCTATTTTGTTTGTTTGTTTGTTAGTGTTTGGCAGATTGTAGCTTTCAAAGAATTTGTAAATTTCATCGAGATTATCAAATTTGTGGGCCTAAAGTTGTCCATAGAATTTTCACCTTTTTAATGTGAGGTCAATATGTAGTGGTGTTTTCTCTTTCTTTTCTAATATTAGTAATTTGCATCCTTCTTTTTTTCTTGGTGAAGCTGGCCAGAGGCTTGTCAGTTTTATTAAACTTTTCAAAGAGCCAACTATTTGTTTAACTTATTTTTTTCTACTGATTTCACATTTTCAATTTCATTGATTTCTGCCCTAATTTTAATTATTTCTTTTTTTTCTGCTTATTTTGAATATAATTTGTTCTTCTTTTCTTAAATATGCCAGCAGCCAGATTTAGCTCTAATTCTGTAAGATGATGGTGTGTTAACCACTTAACTATAATATAAAGGTTAAAGGAAAAATATTAAGAATATAGCTAGTATAAGATAAAAATATTATATAAATTAATATCTAAATTATAGAAATATAAATATTATATAAATATAATATAAAAAGAGATAAGTTGTAACATTAAAAAGATTAAAAAGGAGGGAATAAAAGGGTAGTTTTGTATATAATCAAAGTTAAGTTGCTATAAGAATAATATGGACTGTTTATAAGATGTTTTGTGCAAGCATCATGATAACCACATAAACATATAGTAGGTTCACAAAAGACAAAGAGGAGGGAATCAGAACATACCACCATGGAAAATCACCAACTCACAAAGATAGGCTGCAGGAAAGGAAAAAAGGAATTATAAAACTATAAAACAGCCAGAAAGCAATTGATAACATGGCCTTAGGAAACTCCACACATATAAATAAATACTATAAATGTAAATGGATTGAATTATCTAATCAAAAGGTACAGAGTGGCTGGATGGATTAAAAAACAAGACTCAACTATACGCTATCATCCAGAGACTTACTTCAGCTTTAAGGACATTTTCAGGCTCAAAGTGAAGGGATGAACAAAGATATTCCATGCAAGTAGAAACCAAAAGAGAGTGAGGGTAGCTATATTTATATTAAACAAAAGAGACTTTAAGCCAAAAATAATGAGAAGAGCAAAAGTAGGGCATTAAATAATGATAAAGGGGTCAACTCATCGAGAAGATACAACTATTGTAAATATATATGCACTCAAGATTAGAGCGCCTAAATATATTCAGCAAATACTAACAGATCTGAGGGGGAAAATAAACAATATAATAATAGTTGGGGACGTCAATACCCAAATTTAAACAATGTATACATCATCCAGACAGAAAAAAATGAGGAAATACTAAATTTGAGTTATTTTTTTGAACAAAGACATATACAAAATGACCAATAGACCAAAGAAAAAATCAAGAGAAATAAAAAACATCTTAAAACAAATGAATTGGAAACACAAAATACCAAAACTTATGAGATATAGCAAAAGCAATAATTTGAGAGAAGTTTATGGTTATAAATGCCTACACTGAGAAAAACAGAAAGGTTTCAAATAGACAACCTAACTTTACCTCTCAAAGAAAATGAACAGATTCCAAATTAGTAGAAAGAAGAAAATAACAAAGATCAGAGCATAGGTAAATGAAATAGATATTAGAAAAACAATAGAAAAGATCAACAAAACTAAGAGCTGGACACATGAAAAGATGCTCTATATCATTAATCATTAAGAAAATGCAAAGAAACCACAATGAGATATCACCTCATACTCGTTAGAATGGCTAGCATCAAGAAGACAAGGGAATATGGAGGAAAGGGAATTTTCGTGCACTGTTTCTGAGAATGTAAGTTGCTGCAACCAGTATGGAAAACAGTATGGAGGTTCCCCCAAAAGATAGAAATATGATTCAGTAATTCCACTTCTAGGTATTGATCCAAAGAAAATGAAAACACAAATTCAAAAAGATTTTGCACCCTCGTGTTCATTGCAGCATTATTTACAATAACCAGGATATGGAACAACCTAAGTATCCATCAGTGCACAAATGGATTAAGGTGAATGGAATATTATTCGGCCATTAAAAAGAATGAAATCTTGTTATTTTGTTCTTTTTCATTTTTTTTTTCATTCAACATGAATGGACCTCAAGAGTGTTAAGTGAAATGAGTCAGAAAGAGAAAGATAAATATCATATAAATAGCATAAGACAAAGAAAAAGTAGCTAGGCTCATGATGTAGAGAATAGATTGGTAGTTGCAAGAGACAGGGATGGGGGTGTGGGAGAAACGGGTGAACTGTTTTGTTTTGTTTTTAATTTAAATAACTTATGTAAAATTAAAAAGAATAAATAACAACTTGATTTTGAATCACAGTAAGTGTTTAAGGGCTTTAGAAAGCACTATAAGTCTTAGTGATTATAAATAGCTACTTCAATACAACATTAGTTTTCCAAACGATAATTAAATTTGAGCATAAAAACCATGACTATATGAGTAGAAAGTGTTACAGTAAACATAACTTGAAATTTTGTATTTCACAAGAAAAATCTTAATACTCAAAACACTCAAACTTACAGCTACAAAAGCTTTGGAGGTAATGTGCTTTATGCAACTTTTGTTGACTTCATGGCTAAATACACAATTCCAGTTGATTTGCAGTTAAAAGATTAACTGTAAGGACAAAATTCAATTTCTCAAAAAATGAAAAGATTCTAAGACAATTAAATGGGGAAAGCATAGTTTTTTTCAGTAAATCATGGTGGAACAATGGGACACCATGCATAGAGAGGGACAAAAAAGAGACTTCGACTCAGACCTTGCACTATATATAAAAATTAACTCAAAGTGGATTGTAGACTTAAATGTAAAATCTAAAGTTACAAAACGTGTATAAAAAAAGATTAGCTAAATCCTTTGTATCTTGGGTTAGGCAAAGAATTTTTACATACTTCATCAAAAGCACAATCCGTAGTAAAAATTGTATAACTTCTGGGGCATCTGGGAGGCTCAGTCAGTTGAGCATCCGACTTCGGCTCAGGTCATGATCCCACAGTTCGTGGGTTCGATCCCTGCTTCAGGCTCTGTGCCGACAGCTCAGAGCCTGGACCCTGCTTCAGATTCTGTGTCTCCCTCTCTCTCTGCTCCTCCCACTTACATTCTGTCTCTCTCTAAAAAATAAATAAACATTAAAAACATTTTTTTTAAATGTAAAACTTCTGCTGTCTAAAGAGGTTGATATTATTTGATTTCAAGAATTATTATAAAGCTATAACAATTAGAGTAGCATGGTTCTTGTGTAAAAGTAGACAAATAGATCAATGGGACAGTCTAAAGCAAGAGTTTGCGAAAAGGCCACATATGTTAAATATTTTATGCTTAGTGGCTCAGAAGCAAAATCGAAGCTCTTATGTATTTGAAATGAAGCCATTTAAAAATGTAGAAGGTTTTCTTAGTTTATAGACATTAAAAATACAGGTAGCGGGGCACTTGGGTGGCTCAGTTGGTTAAGTGTCGACTTCAGCTCAGGTCATGATCTCACAGTTTGTGAGTTAAAGCCTCATGTTGGGCTCTGTACGGACAGGTCAGAGCCTGGAGCCTGCTTCAGATTCTGTGTCTCCCTCTCTCTGTGCCCCTCCCCTCCTCGCACTCTGTGTCTATCTCTCTCTTTCTGTTAAAAATAAATAAACATTAAAAAAAATACAGCTAGCTATTCATATTAGATCCACAGGCTATCGTTTGCCAACCCCTGGTAGGAGAGATTCCAGAGATAAGGCCTACATATACATGGATAACTGAGTTTTTGTTTTTTGGTTGTGGTTTCGTTGTTTGTTTTGTTTTTTGGTGTGTGTGTGTGTGTGTGTGTGTGTGTGTGTGTGTGTTTTCTGAAATCACAAAGGCAATGCAGTGGAGAAAAGATAGCTTTTTTTTTTTTTTTTTTTTTTTTTTTTTAAATTTTTTTTTTTTTTTCAACGTTTTTTATTTATTTTTTGGGGACAGAGAGAGACAGAGCATGAACGGGGGAGGGGCAGAGAGAGAGGGAGACACAGAATCGGAAACAGGCTCCAGGCTCCGAGCCATCAGCCCAGAGCCTGACGCGGGGCTCGAACTCACGGACCGTGAGATCGTGACCTGGCTGAAGTCGGACGCTTAACCGACTGCGCCATCCAGGCGCCCCAAAGATAGCTTTTTTAACCATAGTGCTGAAACAGTTGCCTATCCTTATGCAAAATCATGAACTTGAATCCATACCACAGTCTTATACAAAAATTAACTCAAAAGAGATCTTAGACTGAAAGGTAAAACTAAAAATGGTAAAACTACCAAAAAAAAAAGTAGGAGAAAATCTTTGTGACTTTGGATTAGACAAAAGTTTCTTAGATAAGACATCAAAAACACAATCCACTAAAGAACACAGTAATAAATTGGATTCCCTCAAAATAAAAGATTTCTGGGGCACCTGGGTGGCTCAGTCGGTTAAGTGTCCATCTCTTGATCTCGGTTAAGGTCATGATCACACCATTCTGGAGGTTGAATCAAGCTCTACGCTGACAGCATGAAACCTGCTTGGGATTCTTTGTCCCTCTCTCTCTGCCCTTCTGCTGCTCACTTGCTTGCTCTCTGTCTCTCTCTCAAAATAAACAAACAAACACACAAACAAATAAACAAAAATGCCCCTAAAACACAGTTAAGACAATGAAAAGACAATCCTCAGAGGAGAAAATATTTGCAAAACATATATGTGATGAAGGACTTGTACCCAGAATACATAAATAATTCTCAAAACTCAACAATAATAAGGAAAAAAATTAACCTAATAGAAATTGACAAAATATTTTAACAGAAACTTCACCAAAGATGATACATGGAATTAAGAACATAAATGGATGCTCACTCTCATTAACCATCGGGGAAATACAAATTAAAGCCACAGTGCGATACCCATCAATACACACCTAGTAGAATGACTCAAATTAGGAAGACTATCCAAAACCAGATGTTGTCAGTTATGATGAGCAACTGAAGCTCCCACACCATGCTGGTGGGAATTTTGCGAGTTTGGTGGTATCTAAAAAACTTCAACATTCAGCGACACCTGGGTGGCTTGGTTGGTTAAACGTCTGACTTTGGCTCAGGTCATGATCTAACGGTTCATGGGTTCGAGCCCCACGTCAGGCTCTGTGCTGACAAATGCAGAGCCTGGAGCCTGCTTCAGATTCTGTGTCTCCTGCTCTCTCTGCCCTCCCTCGCTGAAACTCTGTCTGTCTCTCTCTCAAAAATAAATATACTTAAAAAAAAAACCATAAACATTCATTTCCCATGTAATCCAGCCACTCCACAATTAGTTACTTACCCAAGGGAAAAGAAATATATATTTTTAAAAAGACTCATATACAAATGTTCACAGAGCTTTATTTGAAATAACTCAACCAGAAACCAAACCAAGCCTATCAACGGGTAAATACATAAGTAAATTGTAATTTTATAAATAAATAAATATCCATACAATGAAACACTACTCAGTAGTATGACAGAATGATTTACTGATACATGTCAAAAGATGATGCTTGATGAATGAAAGCAGAAAGAGGAGTATGCAGTATATGATTCCATTTATATAAAATTCTAGAAAATGCAAAGTAATATACAGTGATTATACATAGTAATATATAGTATATGTATATTGCAGTGCAATCTATAGCAGACAGTGTAATCTATAACAGCAATAATTGCTCAGAGATGGGGGAGCAGTTACAAGTGGGAAGGAAGATTTAAAAGGGGAAATGAGGCAATTTTGAGGATGAGGAATATGTGATATATGTGATTTTCTTGATTGTAGTGATGCATATAAGTGTATATATGCATCAAAACTTACCAAATTGTAAATTTAAATATATGCAGTTTACTGCATGTCATTATGCCTCAAGAAAATTGTTTAAAAATTCAGCTCTCCCAAAGACATTGCTAAGGATATGAAAGCACATCATAGATTGGGAGAAAATATTTTCAAAATTTATACAATCACTTTGACTTCCAGAGAAATAGAGTACATGTACTCTCGTCTATCCCTCCAATAACTATAACTAAATATCCTGGACATTATGTATGAAAAAACAAGAAAACTCTGTAAGGTGGTAAAAAGAATGCAGATAAACTAAGGACCTTGGCACTTGAATAACAACACAGTAGAGAATTCCCTAGGTTTTCTTTTTGTCTTCTATATCCCAGACTTGGTAATAAAGAAGTAGCCAGCCAGAAATTCCCATGGGAACAGGTAAAAATAGCAACAACAAAAGCCCGCTATCTCTAGCTAAGAACTAGAAAGGAAGCAACCTAGAAAGACAAGACATTTTAGACAATAACTACTCTACTGCAGCCAAACGCCACAGGAAAACACTCTAACTCCACTCCTACTCATGCCAGCAAGGGTTGAGTTGAGGCATAGACTTCCACCCTGGGAGGCTATAACAAGACCCAGAACACACCCACCAGAATAATATCAACAAAGGCCATGCAGAGAGCTGGCACTTTCATTCCTACAGCTCTGTAACAAAGCCCCTTCCCACCACGGTGTCAGTGGACTTCCTATCCCACCTGGTAGTAAGAAGGCACCCTTCCCTTCCTCATTTGGGTGGTGTCAGAGAAGGCCTAGTGGACAGTCAGGATTTTCACATTGCCCAGTGGTAACAAAGCCAACTCCACCACAGTGTTAGTAGAGATCACAGGGGGCACTGGAACACCCATGCCTACTCAGCACAAACTATAAATGCTCATGAGTGATTTGAGTGACTATACTTCTACCCCACAAGAATGAGGCAATGCACTGCCTTCCCCTGGTGGAGTAATGACACAAAAAGCAGTTAACACAGAAGGTTGAAATAAGATCCAGGATCTCATAACTTAGTATGAAAGTGCTTAGGTTTAAATAGAAAATCTTTTGTCATCCAAGAATCAGGTAGATCTCAAACCGAAAGAAAATAAGACAATCATAGCTGCCAACACAAATATGATAGCAATGTTAGAATTGTCTGAAAAAAGATTTTAAAGAAGTCATGATAAAATGCTTCAACAAATACTCATGAGCTTACTTAAAATAAATTTTTGAAAGTAGAAAGCTTCAGGAGGGAAATGGAAAGTCTCAGCAAAGAAATAAATAATGCTCAGAATAATCAAATTAAAATATTAGAACTGAAAAATAAAATAACTGAAATAAAAAGTTCAATTGATATACTCAACACTAGAAGGGAGGGGAAAGAGGAAAGAATCTGTGACTTGAAGATAGAACAATTGAAATTACCCCAAGTGAACAAGAGAAAAATAATTGAAAAAAAATTAACAAAGACAAAGAGACATGTTAGACTATAAGAAAAGAGCTAACATTTGTGTCAAGAGTCCCATGTAGAGAAGATAAAGAAGACAGTGTTGAAAAATTACTTTAAAGATATAATGGCTGAAAAAAATCCCAAATTTTGGCAAGAAACATAAATCTATAGACTCAAAAAGTTCAGTGAATCCCAAACAGGATAAACCTAAAGAAATGCACACCAATACACCAATACTTTATAAATAAACTTATAAAAGCTCAAGACAAAAAAATCTTGAAAGCAGCCCAAAAGGAATGACACTATACCTGTAGGAGGAAAATAATTCAAATGACAGCACATTTTTCATTAGAAATCACAGAGGCCAGAAGAAAGTAGCACTATATTTAAGTGCTGAAAGAAAAGAATTGCCAACCCAGAATTTTATACCAGGTGAAAATATTTGTTAAATGCAGAGGGATTCAAGACATTCTCAGATAAAGGAAAACTGAGAAGATTTGCCACCAGCAAAGGCTGAATGAAAAGAAAAGAATGGTTAAATGAATTTCTCTAACCAGAAAGAAAAAGAAAAGAGAACATTCAAACATCAGGAAAAAGGGGGAAAAACATGGTAAGCAAATGTATGGGTAAATACAATAGGCTTTCCTTCTCCACTTGAGTTTTCTAAATTATGTTTGATAGTTGAAGCAAAAATTATAACACCGTCTGATATGCAGAGGAGAACACTCCTAATTTACAGAAAATATTTTTAAAATTCGATTATAAATGGGAGAGGAGAAAGGAACACAAAAGAAAGAAAGATTTCTATGCTTCACATGAGCTGGTAAAATAATAACACTAGTAGACCATGATGGTTTACATATACATAATGTAATAGCTAGAACAACCATTTTAAAAAGTATACAAAAAAAAGATGCACTCAAAAAATGATAAATAAATGAAATTAGAATTCTAAAAACTATTCAATTTATCTATAGTAAGGCAGAGAAAAATAGAGAAATAAAAACAAAAGAATAAAAGTAAAATAAAAAATAAACTTCACACTTTAACCTTAACATATCAATAATTTTGTTAAATGTAAATAGTATAAATATATCAATTAAAAGACAGAAGTTGGCAGAGTGGATCATAAAACATGACCTACTATATAGTCTGTTTACAAAAAAATATCACTTCAAATATAATACTTATTGGTTGAAAGCAAAAATATGGGAGAAGATATATTGTGTAAACATTAATTAAAATAAAATAAGAATGGCTCTATAATTCCACATAAAGTAGACTTCAGATAAAAAAGCATTACCAGAAAGAGAGAGGGGACCATTATATAACAATAAAGTTTCAGCCCATTTAAGAAGAGAGTAATCTTGAATGAGTATGGACCAAACAACAGAGCTGAAAAGTATGTGAGACAAAACTTATAGAACTCGAAGGAGAAATAGACAAATCTACAATTATTGTTGGATGCTGTAACACTTCTGTCAACAACTGATAGAACAATTAGGCAGAGAGTCAACAGGATATGGAACTCAGTAATACCATCAACTAACAGGATCTAATGGACATTCAAGGAGTTCTCTTTACAGCAAAAGCAGAATACACATACTTTTTAAATGCCCATGGAACATTTATCAAGATAGACCATATATATCATCAAACAATTCTCATTTATAGAACTAAGTACATACATTAGAAGATAGAAAAAAAATCTTACACTGATAATCTAAAGTCCTATCTTAAGAACCTAGAAAGATGGAGTGCCTGGATGGCTCAGTCATTTAAGCTTCAGACTCTTGATTTCGGCTCAGGCCATGATCTCAGGGTTCATGAGATCAAGCCTCGATTGAGGCTCTGTGCTAATAGCACAGATCCTGCTTGGGATTCTCTCTCTGCCCCTACCCTGCTCTCTCTCTCTCTCTCTCTCTCTCTCTCTCAAAATACATAAATAAACTTAAAAAAAAAAAGAACCTAGAAAGAAAAGGAGAAAAATAAATCTAAACAAGCAGAAGAAAGGAAATAATAAAGAGCAGAAATTGGTAAAATTAAAAAAATAGAGAAATGAAACAAAAGTAACAACCATTGATGCACAAAACAACTTGGATGAATCTCCTGAGAATTATACTGAATGGTAAAAGCCAATCTCAAAAGTTTACATAATGTAATATTCCACTTACATAACATTATTGAAATAAATGTAAGAGTTTTATTTTAGAAATAAAAAAAAACAGATTAGTTGTCAACCAGGGTTAAGGAAGGGATGTAGGCAGATGGAAAGTAGGTGTGGATATGAAAGGGCAATATATAGGTTCCTTCTGTTGATGGAAATGTTCTGTATTTTGCCTCTATCACTGTCAATATCCTGGTTACTATATTGTACTATGGTTTTGCAAGACATTATAATTGGAAGAAACTGAGGAAAGAATGGGTAGGATGTTCATCATTTTTTGTAACTGCATGTGAATCTACAATCATGTCAAAATAAAAAGTTGAATTAAAAAGGAATATATAATCACAATTTTCAAAACTCAATAGTGATTAAAAACTCCTTAATAAAAAATGATTAAAAGATTTGAACATATAGTTCACCAAAGAAGATATACAGATAGGGAAAAAAGTGCATGAAAACATGTGCAACATCATTAGTCACTAGGGATGTACAGATTAGAAGTACAATGAGATACCACTGCACACATATCAGAATAGCTAAAATTTGAAAAACAATAATACTCAGTGCTGTGAGGGAGACAGAGCAACTTGAACACCTATAATTGGTGAGAATACAAAACGGCATAGTCATTTTGGACATTTTAGTAGTTTCTCACAAAGTTTAAGTTTGGTTTATCTTTATCATACAACCCAATAATCCTACTCCTCTGCTCACATAAAATTTAATCATGAATGTTTATAACAAATTTATTTAGTCACCGAAAACTGGAAACAACCCAAATATCCTTCAATTTTGTGACTGGATAATCAAACCATATTACATCCATACAATGGGATATGATGCAACAATAAAGGGGTAGAAATTCCTAATACAATAATGTGAATGTATCTCAAAGGAATTATGCTAAGTGAAAGAAGCTAACTCAAAAAAAAAGAAAACCTACAATATTCTACCATCCCATTTACATGACATTCTTGTAAAGGCAAATGGTGGGGACAGAAAAATCAGTGGCTGCAGGCTATGGGGACAGGAAGGAAGTGTGACTATGAAGTGACACAGGGAGATTTTGGGGGCAATAGAACTGTTCTACATCTTGAGTAAGATGGTAGTTACGTGAGTGTAGGCATTTGTCAAAGTTGGAATAGCTGGGGGTTGAAAACCAGGAGTCAATAATGCTATCCTTGGCCCTGCTCTTTACTCGCGGTGTGACCCCAGACTATTTCCTTTCCGTGCGTCTGTCTTCCTATTTAGGAAAACAGAAAATGAGTTAAATGATCTTTAAGTCCTTTTCACTTAAAAAAGTGAATGATGTTGATATTGTAGTATATTCCAACAACTGTTGACCTGGGTATTCTGGAGTCCTGAATTTTAGATTTGGTTCTGTTATTTTCTAGCTTTCTGCTTTTACGTACATTGCTCTACTTCCTGAGACTTCATTTCTTCTACAAAATAAAAGTGAATAATATGCCATTGCGTATATGTGCCACGTTTTCTTTATCCATTCATCTATCGATGGACACTTAGGTTGTTTCCATGTCCTGGCTATTGTGTATAATTCTGTAACAAACATGGGGTGTATATATCTCTTCCAGATACCAATTTTACTTCCTTTGGATATATATCCAAAAGTTGGATAGCTGGATTATATGGTTGTTCCATACTGTTTTTGTTTTTGTTTTTTTTTAGGTTTATTTATTTACCTTGAGAGAGAAGAGAGTGCGCAAGCAGGGAGTGGCAGAGAGAGAGGGAGAGAGGGAGAATCCCAAGCAGGTTCCGTGCCGTCCATGCAGAGCCTGATGGCGGGCTCAAACTCATGAACAGTGCAATCATGACCTGAGCCAAAATCAAGAGTCTGTCGCTTAACCCACTGAACATCCCAGGCACCCCCATACTGTTTTCTATTATGGCATACCAATTTTACTCCCACCAAGAGTGTACAAGGGCTCCCTTTTCTCCACATCCTCACCAACACTTATTATTTCTTGTTCTTTTGAGAATAGCCACTTATGACAATATGAATAAACGTGGAGAATATTATGCTAAGTGAAATAAATCGGACACAGGAAGACAAATACTATATGATGGCACTTAAATATGAAATCAAAATAGTTGAACTCATAGAATCAGAGAGTAGAATAGTTGTTGCCAGGAGGTGAAAGAATGGAAGGTGTTGATCAAAAGGCACAAACTTTTGTTATAAGATGAATAGTTCTGGGGATCTAATGCACATCACAGTGATTTTAGTACTGTATTGTATACTTGAAATTTGCTAAGAGTAGATCTTAATTGTTCTCACATAAAAGGTAACTATGTGACGGATTTGTTAATTAGCCTGATGGTGATAATCATTTCACAATGTTTATTTATTATATGCATTATATGCATAATAATTATATGCATAATATTATTATATGCATAAATATTATGCATAAAAACTATATGCATAATAAATCATGCTAAATACCCTAAAAAATCACCATGTACAACCTAAATATACATAGTTTTTATCTGTAATTAATAGTTCAATAAAGCTGGAAAAAAGAAAAATTAAATAAAAAATACATTTTAAAATGAATTTTAAAAACCAAGAAGAAAGTGATAATATTTACCTCATAGAATTGTTGTGGAAATCACATTAGATATTGTTTATAAAATTGTTTGCCATATCAAAAGTGAGTAATAAATCATAGGAGGACCCACACACACAGAATTAAATGATCTCTATGTGTTTTTAGAGCTCCAAAAAATCTATGTTGGCAACCAAAGTTGTTAGCTTTTAAAATTATTTGAAAAAAAAGGGGGAGGGGGGAAATCTTGTTGCAATTCTAACGTGAGCTCTCTAGAGGTCTCTGTTACCAAACAAACCAGCATATGTTCTGTTGATTTTGGAAGTTTAGAAACTGTATCTAGTAATCTCTTTCAGTAGTCTCCAAAGAGATTTCTTTGCACTTTTGAGGCCACTTCACTTGATTTTCTGGTCACACAAATCTTTCCTTACACAGGTTACTGAGGAACCTTCTTCTAATGCTCATTAGCAACTTTGGACTGAGAATAGATAAGATACTATCTATAGCCATATTATGTTTTAAAGGTGAATTTAACTGTTTCTCTCTCTATTTCAAAAACCAATGGCCCCCCAAATCACCTATTCCTTCCCAAACTCGGGTTATCTGTCAAAATAAACATGTAACAAAAAAATGGAGGGAGGTAATAGAAGAAGAAAGAAAAAAAAAGAAAATCTCAAGGCAGTGTTTTTCTTAATCACTGTTACTCACAGCAAGCTATGTATTTCAGGCTGTTTCCACAGCACACACATGTATTTAACTGAAACAAATGTTTCACAAAGCAATAATTATCCTTACAGAGGGAGACACACTTTTTTATTTTCTATTCTATTCTATCCTATTCTTTTTAATAGGGCTTTTGACACACTAGTTAGTTCCATGAACCACAAAGGTTTGAAAAACCACTGCCTTAAGGGGATGCAAAAACTAAAAAGAAGTACTTTGGTCTCATGTGCAACATGTACTGTAGGACCTCAAAAGACTTTGTGAAGCGATATGTGAAAGTGGCAAACAAAATGCACATTGTGATTCCAATTCTACAAAGAATGTGAGTATACATATGTACTGATTTATTTAAAGGGGTTGACTAGGATGCTGTGCTGGATTGTGCTTTCTTTTCCTATTCAAGCCACAGTTGGACGTAAGGGAATTTATATAACATTTGGAAGATGGAAGCAAAACAGCAGCCATTACTCTCCGGAAGCTACCGTGATCAGATATGGTGATTGAAGGTGAGGCAAAGCTCCCCGTCTGTGTGGTCTTTCTGATCACTGGCCCGGATGTCTAATAGCAGCCCTGAGCTGATTAGAAGATGCTTGGTTATGGATCCACAGAGAGGAAGTTATGCAGAAGGAATAGCTTCCCATAGTCCTCTCCAGGAGCTCATACTCCAGAGCCCACACTACTGGTCAGACCCACTTGGCTTCTCAGCTTTCCCTACAAGCTCTAGGACTGGGCTTCCCCATGCTATTGCTTCCCACACCCTATGCTCTGACTCCCCTTCCAGACTTTCATTTCCTCACTTCCAGCATTTTTGTAAGGTTTGATTCCTATAGTAAATGTCTTTTTTTCCCATAATTTTCATCATGGTTCTGCTTCCCTGCCTAAACCCTGAATGATACAGATAAATATGAATCAGTTGACTGACAGTAGCTAACATCTGACGAGGAGAATACAAGTGATAGAAAATATAAAGGATAATGCAAACTTTTCATTGTAGAGGTCTAAATTATGTAAAGTTTTACAATAGTGTCTTCATATGTTATTTACATTATCAAAAGAAAGGAGGGAAAAGGAAAAGGATGCTTTTAACATATCAAAGCATACTCAGACACAAAGGTGCAAAGGAGAAGAAAAAAAAACCCATTTCCTAAACATTCTAGAATGCTTGTGACTTTTACATTCAGATAAGTGACTATAAAGGTAGTAGTGAAAAAAAAGACAACTGTTCTAGACTTTTCAAAAACTCAGTATCACGGGGCGGGGAGTGGAAGTGCCATGCTACAACATGCTTCTCAAACCTTAAGGTGCATTCAGATCACCTGGGGATCTGGTTCAAAACTTGCTTCAGATTCAGCAGGTCTGGGCAGGGCCTGATAGTCTGCATTCCAATATTCTGCATTTTGAGGTGATGTTGATCATACTCATTTGTGGATCACACTGTGAGTGGCAAAGCTCAAGGAAACTAAAATGACCTAAAATCCTATGCTGTGTGTGAATCTAGATTGGATATTGTTTCAGGGATGAAGGGAGCAATAAAAGTCACTTGGAGGGCAATTAGGAAAATGAGAATATGGACTGCATATTAGAAGATGTTATACCAATGAGGTTAATTTTTTGGTGAGATATTGTTCTTGTGGTTACATGGAAGAATGTCGTTAGGAAAGGCATCTTGAAGTATTTAGGGTGACATATGATGTGTGCAACTTAATATAGTTGCAGGGATCCAATTTTCTTGTCAGTAATATGAATTGTAATCATTATATATAATAATACATATAAAATATATACTATATTATATGTTACATATATATTTTATAGATAATTATATTTTATAATACAAAACAAATAACATATAATTAATATAACATTATAATATATAATAATGTACCATATCGTATATTACTACATATATTGTAATTTATAATTCAGTAATTCTTCCTCCTGGAAAATACAGAAAGGTGAGGAAATAGAGGCAGAGAATGGTGAATAAATGGCCCCAAACATCCAGCAGTGGAGGTGAGGTGTGATGTGCTAGTTTGGAAGTAACAATGTTGCACTTGACCTGAGCCCTGTGCTCCTGGAAAACTGCACTGGTTAAGAAATCCCCCCATTTTCTTGTGTTCTGAGGAAAGGTTTACTGCAAAGAACCACCCTTCCCACACAACTTAAATAAGACTCAGAGATAAGACCCTTGTTTGCTTAAGACAAAACCAGACACAGATTCTCCAAATTCCCATCATTTGTCATCACAGAGAAGCTGAATTGTTTGTCCCTACTGGCTAGTTTGAAAAAAATGCCCACTTCCATACCTTGTCCAAACTTTAGTCAGCCTTCTCTCTTTCTGCCAGAGCGCTAAACTCTGGCCCCTGAGGTTAAGCGAGCATTGGAGCAATTCCTCCTTAACAATATTTCCTGTTCTACTGTCTGATTACACCACCTGCACATCCCACACCCACTTACAGTTTTTCTAGCCTTTTCTTCTCATAAAACAAAAGTCTTTTCTGCCTGACCATTGACAGGCTTTAGATCTTTGAGGAGCTTTTCCCTCCCTAATAGAAAGTCTCCCTCTTCCTACTGAAATAGTCTTTTTTTTTTTTTTCTTTTTGAGAGAGAGAGAGAGAGAGAGCAGAGCCTGACACAGGGCTCCCTCTCACAATGGTGAGATCATGACCTGAGCCCAAATCAAGAGTCAGAGTCTTTTTTTTTTTTTAAATATAATTTATTGTCAAGTTAGCTAACATATGTTGTATACGGTGTGACCTTGGTTTCAGTGGTAGATTCCCGTGATTCATCACTTAAGTACAACACCCGGGGCTCATTCCAACAAGTGCCTCCTCAATGCCCATCACCCACTCCCCCCACCCCGCCTCTCCCCCCCATCAACCCTCAGTTTGTTCTCTGTATTTAAGAGTCTCTTATGGGTTTGCCTCCCTCTCTGTTTGAAACTTTTTTTTTTCTCCTTCGCTTCCCCCATGGTCTTCTGTTAGGTTTCTCAAGTTCCACATGTGACTGAAAACATATGACATCTGTCTTTCTCTGACTGACTTATTTCACTTGGTATAATTCCCTTCCAGTTCCATCCACATTGCTGAAAATGGCAGATTTCATCCTTTCTCGTTGCCGAGTAGTATTCCATTGTATATATAAACCACATCTTCTTTATCCATTCATCAGTTGATGGACATTTGGGCTCTTTCCATGATCTGGCTATTGTTGAAAGTGCTGCTATAAACATTGGGGTACAAGTGCCCCTATGCATCAGCACTCCTGTATCCCTTGGGTAAATTCCTAGCAGTGTTATTGCTGGGTCATAAGGTAGTTCTATCTTTAATTTTTTGAGGAACTCCACAAAAGTTTTCCAGGGTGGCCGCACCAGTTTGTATTCCCAACAGTGCAAGAGGGTTTCCGTTTGTCCACATCCTCGCCAGTATGTGTTGTTTCCTGAGTTAATTTTAGCCACTGAGAGTCTTAACTGACTGAGCCATCCAGGCACCCCTGGAATAGTATTTTACATAGTCTCTACTCACTTAAGTCCAGTTTTTAAAAAAAAAAATAATGTTTATTTATTTTTGAGAGAGAGAGAAAGAGAGAGAGAAGGACAGAAGATCTAAAGTGGACTCACACTGACAGCAGAGAGCCAGATGCAAGGCTCAAACTCATGAACTGAGAGATCATGACCTGAGCCAAAGTCGCATGCTTAACCAACTGAGCCACCCAGGTGCCTCAGTCCAATTTCTTAAAATTTTATCTGACAGAAATGTGAAGTGGAAGGATAGTTGTTCTGCACAAGTAAGAAGTGAGAGAAGGAGGGAAGGAGGCACAGGTAGGGAGTTGCTGGATCAGGGGAAATTCTGGAGCAAGGACTCAGGGGTCCCAGAAGCCATATGCTACAAGGTAGAAGAGTCCTGGATGGCACTTGATCACTGCCCAGGTGACTGCTTTGTGACTCTTCAGTATAATCTCAAAAATTAGGTCATGCTTGGTGTGACTGAATATATTTTGGAAGGTGGCAAATGGGCTGATTCACAGCAAGTGGACCATGGCTATTAACAATATTAATAGGTACTAGTTACTGAATTCCTAGAATGTTCAGCCAGGAGCTAAACAATGAACTTCATACACTTTTTTTCAAATCCATACAAGTCTGAAAAACGGGCTTCATTCTCCATATTTTATTCCTGAAGGAGCCATGCCTTGGAGGCTATTAAATGCCTTTGCTGAAAGACACAGTGAATGAGAAGTGCTTTTCCTGGACGCCCTCTATGAAACATGCCTTTGTTGCTGTCTTTGCATCAATGCTTACGCAAACTTTTTTGTCTATCAGTTCCAGTGGGAAACCCAAGATCTCCCACCTAAAGCCATGCCCCACTGCAGTGTGCTTCTGCTCAGCAAAGATAAATAAATCAATAAATTCTCAGTTTGTCCTGCAGATGCCACCCTTGCCATGAGATAAGTCTTGTGAGCTCTCATCTCTCAGTATGGTAATTTATCAGAAATTCTCAAAGAAAAAAAAACCAGTCATGCCCTTTATGCAGCCTAGATTTCAGTATGACTCTCAGGGTTCCCCAGCTCCAGTGAATTAAGTTAGAATCCTTCTTTTATGTTTTCACTTTTGAGGTATTTTCTGTAGTTAAAAATTTTTTTTCTTTAATGTTTCTTCATTTTTGAGAGACAGAGAGACAGCGTGTGAGCAGGGCAGGGGCAGAAAGAGAAGGAGACACAGAATCCGAAGCAGGCTCCAGGCTCTGAGCTGTCAGCACAGAGCCTGACATCAGGCTGGAACTCATGAACTGTGAGATCATGACCTGAGCTGAAGTCGGATGCTCAGCTGACTGAGCCACCCAGGTGCCCCTGTATTTTTGAATTGATAATATATTTACATGGCTGTTAAATTGAAGAGTATGAAAATGAGCAGTGAAAAAATCTCTTTCATCACTGTCACCCATCTGCCAAGTTTTTACGCTCCCAATAGAAAAACTACTATTATTAGCTTCTTGTGTTATCTTTCTGGAGCAATTTTATGCATATGCAAGCAAATATAAGTATATATTCCTTTGCCATATTGTTTTACACAAACATTAGATAAGCTGTTGTGCAGTTTACCCAGATTAATAAGTCTTGTGAAGTCTTCTTCATTTGTAAACAACTGTATGGGCTCCATTTCATGGCTGTTTATAATTTATTTAAGTCTCTATATTTAGGTTGATATGGGTATTTTGCTATTTAATAATAATATTGATACCACCACCACCACGATGACGACGACTAACTACCACTAGCAAGCCTTCACTCTGACGCTGTTTTCAACATTTGACTTATATTAACCCATTTAAGCCAAACCATAGCCCTATACAGTATGTGTGTTGCCTTTTTTTGTTTGTCACCATCTTACAGATGAAGAAACAGAAGCAACCAAAGTTGAAATGATTGGCCCAAGCTTGAGTAGCTGGCAAGTGATAGATGTAGAATAATAAATCGGAGAAGACAAAGGCGGACTGAAATGCTTGGTGGTTGGAGCCCAGGGAGTCTCCGGACAAGGGGAGAGACGGGAAAGAGAAGCTGTGGAGTAACTCTTATCACCACACAGGAGAGGATGACCTACTTCCAGAGATGACGTTCGTGTAGGCTGGGGATTGCCAGCTCTCAGGACCCAGCCCATAGCCTGGACGTAGATGCATTTGGTTGTGTCAAGGAGGAGCAGCAAGTCGGAACCTCTCTTTTGGAATTCAAAGTAGAAAAACAAGGACCACAATGCCTCAGAGGACTCAGGAACATCTGCCCAGCCTCACAACTCATCCATAAAAAGGTATGGCTCCTGGTGGAGAAATTCATGCTGGGCCCCAGCAGTCACTTAGCCGGAGGGACACCACCTCCCTACAATTATCCGTATCCTCTACTCCACACCAGGGCCCAAATGTTGCCAACAAGTGGCTCAGGTTACTCTGGTATTTATTTCTATGACAATCTTTGTCTGTTTAGGCTCCTGTAACAAACATACCTTAGACTTGGTGGTTAAATGACAAAGATCTATTTCTCACAGTTCTAGAGGCTGGGAAGCCCAAGGACAAGATGCTGGCAACTTTGGTGTCCGGTGAGAACCAGTTTTCTCGTTCACAGTCTGCCTTCTTCTTGCCATGTCCTCTCATGGTGGAAGGAATGAAAGAGCTCTCTGAGGGTTCTTCTAAAGGGCACTAATTCCACTTGTTGAGGGCTTTACCCTCATGACCTAACTTCTTCCCAAAAGTCTCACTTTCTAATAGCATCACATTGAAGGTTAAGGTTTCAACATATGAATTTTGGAAGGACATGACATTCAGTTCATAACAATGATCCTTCAAGCACCTTGAGCTCTTGCCTCCTTGGCCTCAATGACCTCCCTTATGCCACCTCAGTGGGACTGCTGCTAGCACATTTGGTGACATTGTGCAAAGTAAGAGGTGTCACAGCTGGATGCATTATAGATCTGGGATCCTGAAAAAGATAGTTGCTCTTTTCTCTCTCTCAGTCTTCACTTTTATGGCGTAAACATGAAAACAAATTGGACTCTGGCCACTTCTTACATGTGTATCATGACAGCACCTTCCCTCAGGCCTGCCCTAATCATTTCGTGCCCCAGGGCTTTTTAATTGATGCTATGTTGTGAGAAGATGGTAGGAAACTGCTGGACTTTCATGTATGTGTAACTCAAAAGTGGAGGGCAGTTATCACCCTGTGGAGTCACCTTCACTAATATGAGATGAGACTCAATGGATAAATGGTTCTTTCTCAGGCACTCAGTCAGGAGTTACATTTTAGGCAGCAAACTGTACTCATTTCTTTTGCTGCCATACCAAATTGCCACAAACTTTAGTGACTTAAAACAATACCAATTTGTTGTCTCAAACTCTACAGGTTACAAGTCCAAGTTGGCTTGGTGGGCTTCCCTGCTCTTAGTTTCACAAGACCAAAATCAAAGTGTCTGCTGGTTTAGAGACTCTTCTCCAGATGATCTGGGGAGAAGCTGAATGCAAACTCTTTCATGTGGTTAGAAGCATCCAGTTTATCGTGATTGCAGGACCAAGGTTCTTGTTTTCTTGCTGGCTGTTACCTGGAGGATGCCCTTGGCTCCTAGGTCCCTTCTCCAGTCCTTACATCTCAGAGACAGTATAGCATGTTGAACCCTCCTCACATTTGAAATCTCTCTGATCTCCCCTTTTTCCATATCTTTTACTTCTCTCAGTCTCCTGCCAGGAAAAGTTGTCTGCTTCTAAGAAGATGCATGTGATTAGATTATACCTGCCTGGATAATCCAAAATAATCTTCCTATTTTAAGATCAACTGATTAGTAACCTTAATTCCATCTACAAAGTCCTTTCACTGTAGTACCTAGATTAGTGTTTGGTTGAATAGCCAGAAGGTGAGTATCTTGGGGACTATCTCTAGAATTCTGACTACCACATAAGCAGTCATCCATAGGAGTGGCCATCTTGAGAATCCATCTTGGTATTAGCTCTTGATTCTTATGTGATTTGATCTCACTGTCTCTCTGCTTCCTGGATCACCCTCTTCCATAAAGTATTGGCATTTAAGATTTGTCTAAGAGTTTGCATATTGGGGAACCAGTCTACAGTATTACCAGTGGCCCTTGAAAGCAGACCCTCAGGTTGGGATTCCAAAACTGGTTCACTCACAAGTTGGAAGGCAATAAGGATCCAATTCCTGGAGTCACATGGTATGGCGATAACTTCTGGCACTCAGTAGCATTTTAATTACTAAGGTTCTCATCTATATTTTAATGGAATGAGACACAAGTGGAAAGTAAGATTTTGGGGTTGTATTTTGGTTTTAGCACTTGAATGACAGTGAAATAATGATAATCGCGTGAATTGTGGAGAGGGGTTATTTTTTTTTTCATTTCTTTAAATTGAGCGTTTTGAGATCATTGTAGGTTCACATGATAGTTGTAAGAAATACAGAGTGACCCCATGTACACTTTACCCCTCAATGGCAATATCTTGAAAAACAGCCAAAATATTGACACTGATACAATCAAGTTACAGAATATTTCTATCACTACCAGGATGTCTCCTGTTGCCCATTACAACCACATTCCTTTTCCTCCCACTCTCTCAGGCTTCTTATCTCCTGGCAACCACTAATCTGTTCTCCACTTCTATAATTTTGTCATCCCAGGAGTGTTACATAAATGGAATCACTTCAGTATGTAAAAATTTGGGATTGTTTTTTCACTTAGCATAATTTTCCAGAGATTCATCTAAGTCAATAGTTTGTTTCTTTCCATTGCTAACTATATTCCATGGAATGAATGGATCATGGTTTGTTTGTTTAACCATTCGCCCATTGAAGAGTAACTGGGTTGTTTCCAGTTTTTGTTATTGATTTTTAATTTGATACCATCGTGGTCAAGGAACATATTCTCTAACAACTTAACATTCCAGTTTTAAAGTAAATTATATTATATTGAAATAAACTTAATATTTACTATCAGGCAATCCCATGGGATTGAGCAATAAGTCACACAAAGGGGTAACCAAACCAATAATGCATTTTTTTCTTTTTCTTTTTCTTTTTTCCTATTTCTCTACCATTTTCTCTCATTTTTGCCCCCTGGTCACACTCCCCAATTAGGTATTGTGACATAAACCTTTTACTCAGGCTCTGCTTTCTGGTAAACCCAGGCTAAGACAGATGTTATTTAGTTAGCCTTTTCTGGTTGTTAGCCATAATCTCAGAACATGTTCTGTGTATGAGTGCTGGCAGCTATATAGAAGGTAGCTAGAAGCAGGGAAACTGTGGGAGGACTTTCAGATATTAGTTTGGATGGCTTTGTTCTTGGTGATTTTTTAGGGCACAAAGAATACAGGGAATTATTAAAGGTAAACCTATAATGTAGGAAAGAAGGTACATGAATTTACAGAATGGGATAACACAATAGGGAATATGTTTTAGAAAAAAAATCATCCTGAGAGGGGCACCTGGGTGGGTCAGTTGGCTAAGCATCCAACTTCAGCTCAAGTCATGATCTAGCAGTCTGTGGGTTCAAGCCCCGTGTCAGGCTCTGTTCTGACATCTCAGAGCCTGGAGCCTGCTTCAAATTCTGTGTCTCCTTCTCTCTTTCTGTCCCTTCCCAACTCATGCTCTGTCTCTCTCTCTCACAAATTAAAAAAAAATAAACATAAAAAATTTTAAAAGAAAAATCATCCTGAGATAAATGATTTAAGAGATCATATTTAAGAGTTCCTAATTAAAGACAAAAAATTCATGTCTTAGAATCCTGAGGTATAGCTAATTATCATGGTATGCAGGAAACTCTGGAAAAAATTGGGATTTGTTAGGAATTGTGAACTAAACAATGATTTGACCAATAAATTGTACTTTGAATTCAGAATATCATAGACTGTTGGGCTAGGATCTGTGGTCTTATAAGGGTTTATTGTCAGATACTCATAAATGCAGAGAATAAGAAGGGAGATACCACGTCTGGTAGAATTTTTCCAGTTTTAAAAGAATGACTCAGGGTATTTTAAAAGCCCAGCCACATTTCAACAGCAGAAAGAAATATTAAATACATGAAAGTTCTGATGTCCTCAGAGGGACTTTGGAAGGAGCCTGAGTACATAGACTACTGAAGGAGGCAGGGTTGGAACTGACCTTGATAAGGTTTGGCACTGTGGCAACTTTGTGACGTATGATGGACACATTGTTTCTCAACAGGAGATGAGCCCAGAGCCAGGGAATAGTATTGAATTTAAAATATTGAGGACCTCTGGATCCTTCAGTGAGAGAGGTGAGAAAAAATCTAGGAGCAGCCATGCTGAACATTTAAGTGGTGTACTGAATTTTCTCAACCCTAATACTATTTCACATAAATGCCAAGTTGGAAGGCTTGAAAGTGATATTGCATCAGGAGTACCTTCAAGGAAAGAAACCCATAGAATTAGCTAGGTTGATTCAGTCTGATAATTAGATCTGCTGCATCACTCATAAATTAAAATTCTTAGAGATAAGGAAGGATATGGTACTTAAATTTTATGATTTATATGAGTTACAATATCTTATATAGTGTAGACTTATATCAAACTACTGCTAATGTCCTTACCAGTGCTAAATTGAGCCTGAATAGGTAGCAAGAGATAGAAACTCCACAAACTGTACTTTCTACTTCTATGGCTGGTCAAGGCTAAGAAATAAAAAGTATAGGCGCTCTGTTACATTACTATGCTAAATCTCTGATACTATTTTATTGCTGTATGGGATGGAAAGGACTTACAACCTGAAGGCTATGCTATCTATCAGCAGCCATAAATTAAGTAACTTAAAACTTTCACAGGAATCCCAAATGAGAGTGGAAGTCTGGAAAGAGCTCAGTGGAAAGATTTAAAGTGACAGAAAATAATGGAGTCTTCAAGTGGGGGAAAGGATTAGTCTTCTCTAAAGGCCAGAGCCCTACACTGGGAATAGCATAAACTAATAGTAATTAATGAGAGTTTCTGGAAGGGACTGCAATACTACATAAATGGGCTGTGGAAGGAGCTAGTAATTTCTCAGCAATATCCCCTCATGGAACTAAGTAAATGCATATATGTGTTTCTCTGAACTTGGGCGAAACTAAACAGAAAAACAATTTATTACAATGCTATTATGTAGCTCACAGATCTGACAAGAACGTGAAAGACTTTGGCTCAAATCACAGGCAGGATTCCCACTAGACTGGAAAGCAGATAGCATGTCCATGGTTGTGCCATAGGAATAGTCTATGAGGATCACTGTGGTGGCTGGGCACCATATTGACTCTATCACCATGAATTATCTCTAACTTTCTCTGTGTCTTTGTATTTCTTCTTCCACATTCAAAATCCCAGGTAAGTAAGGAAACATTTAGTATTCTTTAGTTAACATAGTGAGATAAAATCTCTGCCTCTTACAGGAACTCATATATGGTGAGGTTTGGGGGGGGGGGTTTGTTTTCAGGTTTTATTTTGTTTTGTTTCACAATATAAATGGGATTTATTTGCTGGGCAAAGATCACTGGCAAATATCAGCTGTTCACTGGCTGCTCAATACCCCATATGCATTCTTTCTCCCCTAATTGTACTTTGCTGGAAAAGTTTAGAGTTATTTCTTGCTTTTTTAAAAAATAAAACTTGTTTGTGTATCTATCAGAGCCTGGAGTTCTCTTTACAGGAAGGTTTTTGTTAACGATTAGTATCTTTACGTTAATCTACATTATAGAAATTGTGAATATTTGACTATTATCAGTCTATTTTGATATCTATTTCTTCTGTAGACTTTAAAAAAAATTTTTTTAAGTGTTTATTTATTTTTGAAGGAGAGAGAGACAGAATGCGAGCAGGGGAGGGGCAGAGAGAGTGGGAGACACAGAATCCAAAGGAGGTTCCAGGCTCTGAGCTGTCAGCACAGAGCCCAGTTGCAGGGCTCGAACCCACGGACTGAGAGATCATGACCTGAGCTGAAGTCGGATGCTCAACCAACTGAGCCACCCAGGTGCTCCTCTTTTGTAGGCTTTTATAAGTGGTATTTTTTGGTAATATATCCATATAATCTATGTTTTCACATTTATTGGCACAAAATTGTTTATAATATCTTAATATACTCTTATTTACTTTTATTGCCTAGAAGATCTCTGGTGAGATCCACCCTTCCCAGCCCTGATATATTTACATTTGTCCATTCTCTCTTTTCTTGGTTAGTCTTTTAGATATTTCTTGGTTAACCCTTTTCTTGGTTAGTCTTGTTAGATATTTATCAATTCTAAACAAATCAACTTCCTCTTTTGTTGACTTTTGCTATCAGAAGCTTGCTTTCTACTTCATTGATTTCTGCCCTTATTTTTATAATTTCCTTCCTTGGGCTTCTTTGGGTTTACTGTATAGGTTTTACCTAAATTTCTTGAAACTTCTGGTTTCAGCTGTGACATGTAAAGCACTTGGAAGCTATCACTCTTATCCTTACAGCAAGAAAAAAGCATCTAGAAAGCTTGAACCACCTGAACAACCAACTTAACCTAACTGACAGTTTATACTACACTCTAACCAGTGGTAGCAAAACATGCATTATTTTCAAGTGCAGGTGGAAGTTACAAAGCTAGACCACATCCTGGGCCACGAAACAAATCTCAACACATTTAAAAGGAATAAAATAGTTTAGAGCTATCCTCTAATTTATGGATTACCAAAAATCTAAGGTTGAACTTCCATTATTCAAAAAAAGAATCAAATTCAGTCTCTCCAGAAAAACAGGACAAAACAAAACAAATCTCATAATACACTTCCTAGTTCCTGAAAACAATACCACTAAGAAGGTGGTTATTTTACTTATTACTTATTTATCTCCAGGTCCTGACAGTGGTGCCAGCTTTCCTTCAAAGTCTGGTTACGACATGGGAATAAAATAATAATTTCACTCCCGTATGTAACAAAGTAAAAGAAAATTCTGAGAGGCTTAGAGGCTGCCTGCTGCTATAGGATAAATGACACTGAAAACAACCACCTAGTCACCTAAGAACGGTGCCATGGTCTCAGGTAGGATACCTGACTGCTAGGAGTGAGCCCTGATAGTAAACAAATTCCTAATGTCACCAAGTAAAGACTGAAGCATGGTCTGTTAGGCACAAGCTTCCTACTCCTGAGGAAGCTGATACAGAGCAGGGGACAGCAGCATCCTTGACAGAACTAACATGCTCCCAGGGAGGCCCAGGAAGAAATGATTCTCTAGGTTTTGTGAGAGAAGTTAGAAGATGAATGGATAAAAGGAGCAAGATGAGAGTGATATGTGGGCCAAGAATCCTGAAACGTGGATAGGGACGATATAGCTCTCACCCCACCAAAGGGAGGAGGCCAGGTCTCCTGCAAGGATTTAAATTTTGAGCTGGTAAAATGTAGGCTTGTTGGGCCTAATCAGTGTGTTTAGGAGAAGCACCAAGAAAAACCTGGAGCACTGTTGAAGATGAGTGGGTGGTTCAGGATTCAAAGCAGAGGATAAAGGACAGCTCCCTACAGGGGTAGAAGGAAACCTAGACAAAGCCTTATCTGACCTATGAAAAGCTGGAGATCACTCCCCACCCCCTTCCTTCACTATTTTTAAACCTTGAGTAGGACTTGGAGAAGGAGAATTAAAAAAAAAAAAAAAAAAAAAAAAGCAAAACCATGAACAAGAGTTATCCTAAGATGAGATCAATATGGCAGTATGAAGGGGCTGATTTTTCACGCACACTCCATTGTGGTACTTTACCAGATTCACATCACCCAGACTAGATCTGGATGAATCCAAATGATTAACAGTCTGCTTTGCTAAAGGAACCAGATTTAGGGGAAAAGGAGTCAAAAAGGTAAAAATTACAAACTGCTGATTGGGGGAGGATAGGAGGAGAAAGATTTTCCCCAAGGATTACTAAGATCTGGGCTTATGGGAAAGCACTGTCAGCCTGGGCAAAAGGGCATAAATATACAAAGTAGATGTGAGAAAAAGTTGAAGAGAGTAAATAAGCTACTTTCAAACCCCTGAACCATTCTGGATTCATTTTGTATTGGAAAATATGGCTCTTTTCTGAAATACAGAACATTTCTTTACACTCCGTGGGTTTCTATGCATATGCTTGACAACCAGATGGCAAGGCCGTTTAATAATTGACTGTACCACCACAACTTCCACTACTGAGGATGTTGTATTGGGCTAATTACCAAATATCCCCCAGAAAAATAATGACCAAACATCTCTTTGAAAGTATATGAGATTTTCTATTTATCTACTTCCTGCCATCTTACATCCTATACTCAGTATTTTTTTTTTTCAAAACAAATTATTGATCTTATTTCTGGATATTTGAAAACATGATCAGTAATATCTAGAACTTTACCAAGTCTTATTTAGGAACTCAGGTGATGTGGCAGAAAGAGCTGGTTATCCACCAAACTTTGATGTCTCTTTTATGTATAAGACCTGTGGCTGGGCTCCTGGAGGTACCAGTAGAGACATAGCTCCCAGACCCTTTTAGCTAAGTGTGCTCCCATGACTGAATTCCTCCTGGTTAAGTGTATGGAGATGTGACCTGTGTACTTCAGCATCTGGGCCATAAGGCGTGGGCTGGCTTGCCTTCTTTCCCACTTCACACAACCCATACGCCCCTTACCTGGGACCGGCTTCCACCGTGCAGGCGAAGGTCTGGCTCTAACAAAGCAACAAGGTGGAAGGAACCTGAGTCTCTGAGTGAGCATGGCTTCCATTGTCTTTAAATCACTGTATTTTGGAATTGTTTAGTTATACTGCCTCAACTTTAGACCAAACTTATAAAGCAGAGTTTAGTAAAATGTTGAGTGACTTGGCAAGTGGGAGTTTTTGTCTTCTTTGATTTTTCATTTTGTAAATTAATCACTTAAATGGTTAACTTTACTTTCTTCCCACTTAACAAAGGCATCATGGTTTTTTCATAGTTAGAAACCAAGTAGAGGTGCTAAGCATGTCTGTGAACCATGAGATCAGTTACCAAGTCACAGAACCATCAAATTGTAAAACTTTGCTGTTGGAATTGATTAAAAAAAATGTACTGGGGCGCCTGGGTAGCTTAGTTGGCTAAGCCTCTGACTTTGGCTCAGGTCATGATCTCACAATTTGTGAGTTTGAGCCCCTCTTAGGGCTCTGTGCAGACAGCTCAGAGCCTGAAGCCGGCTTGGGATTCCATGTCTCCCTCTCTCTCTGCCCCTCCCCAGCTTGTACTCTGTCTCTCTCTCTCTCAGAAATAAGTAAACATTAAAGAAAGAAAGAAAGAAAGAAAGAAAGAAAGAAAGAAAGAAAGAAAGAAATGTACTGCCATCAGTAAGAAAGTGACCTGGTCAAGGTCTTAAACATTTGCTCAAAAACACATATTAGAGTGTCATTATCTTCCTACCTACCTGCCCCTACCAAGCACACATATGTACAGGTACACATATACATGCACACACATGAAGAAAAGCCCCTTATTTAGGAATCTTAAAGAGAAAGATCAAAACTTTCTATAAAAGGTCAAAGCTTATTACATAAATTGAAAGAATAAGAACAGAAAAAGAAACGTAGACTTGAAGTTAATGGAGCCATATCCTAAGAGGTCATTTTTAGCGGCATTAGTTTGCACTGACTCTAGAGACTCTGAGCACATTCTCCATTGGCTTTGTAATGGTTAATTAGTAATAACCAGCCTCATGCAATTTGCTGCTAGAATTGATGTTTTTCTTCCTTACCACCCATTGCTACAAAAGGGTTGGTAAAAATTGTCCATAGGGCTGACTGTGTTTAGGATTCAGAGGACTTACCGTGACTTTGAACACCATTGTTGATTAAAACTTTTTAAAAGCCAGAGTGTAGCACAAGCTGCAGAAGGCCGACTATACAAGGCACATAGACATGGTGGAGGGAGGCCACAGACCCAAGGTAAGCACGGCCCTGAACACGGCTGCCTCAGGAACAGGAGCAGGTGGCAGGGAGAAAATGCCTGGGAGTGAGTGTGGGGAGGTTTCTGAATATCTGATTGTATTATTATATCCTGTTTATTTTACCATGTCGTCGTATTTATTGTCTTGGATGTAATGTGCTAGTTTGCACTATCAAATCCCCAGGTTTTGATTTCTATAGAGATGATTATCAGGATGTGCATGCATGTGTGTGTGTTACTGTAGAGTAGCTTTTAGAAACCCTTCTTCTAACATGGGATATTCTTCTTTTTTTTTTCTTCCTTTCAGTGTCTCTTGAAGTAATTATGTTTTTTCCATTGCCTTTTTGTGCAGCTTTCTTCCTTTAGCACTAACAGCTGAACAGCTGCTACCATTTTTGTCTTACCATCTTTCAACTTCAAAAGTAGAGAATTAAAAACAAAACAAAACAAAAACCAAATACCCCCGGAAACTGAAAATCTGTAAGAACACAGTGCTAAATAACAAATAGTTCACAAGATTTAACAATGATCCTCTCTATGTATGTGACACTGTTCTAATGCTTCACTCATGCTAATTCATTTAATGCTCAGGGCAGTCCAGTGAGGTGGTGTTGCTTCCCAAACTTGGCAGCTTCCTGGGTGAAATCTGAAACTCATACACGGAGGGCAGGGAAAGATGGAAGAAAGAGACAGGCCACTCCAGGTTGGTAGGTGGCAAGCTGAAAAAGCAAGGGAGCTTCAGTACAAAACTCATCGTGACCAGCCACAAAAACAAGTAGATCTCCAAGCTCACCTGCCAGAATCTTAAAAGTTTATATATAGGCCTTAACGGGGTGGTTCATGTATACCATGCAGATGGGCTCAACAACACGTTGCTGTCCCAGGTTATGCCCCTGAAACAGCCCTGGCTCTGAGAACAGGAGACAGAATGTACATTCCAAGCTCAGGGGAGAGGGATAGGGGCCTCCTATTGTCCTATTGCCTGGGTCAAGTTTGAGGGTCAACTGACAGTCATGTCATCTCATTGACCTCCTCCAACAGGTAGGTGTTATTCTCATTTTACAAATGAAGAACCCAAGTCAGAGAAATTACATAACTTGTCCAAGGTCAAGTAAATGTTTTCTGACCTAGATATCCTGGCCTAAATTCCAGTTCTGAGACATCTATGCAAGATTGGTTATAGCAACTGAATGAAACCCCAGAAGATACACAGTGTTTATACAGTAAGTGAAGCTCTTGGGTTCTGGAAGCAAACATCCTGATTTAGGGGCCTGGCTTTTACTCTTTATAAACTGTAAGAGCTTGAGTAAGTTACTTAACCTCCCTGAGTCTCAGCTTTGCTGTGCATCAACCATCAGCATGATGATAATGATAATGTACGGGGAAGAGCCTATCACATAGTAGTAAGCTGCATCCCTGGTGCTCAGCACATAGCAGGTGCTGGAAAATTATTTATTGGATGTTAGTTGTTATAATAGAAAAGCATACACTGGGGTGCACAGGTGGCTCAGTTGGTTCAGCATCCTACTTCAGCTCAGGTTTGTGAGCTCACGGTTTGTGAGTTCAAGCCCTGTGTCAGTCTCTGAGCTGACAGCTCACAGCCTGGAACCTGCTTTGATTCTCTGTCTCCCTCCCTCTGCCCTTCCCCCATTTGTGCCTCTCTCTCAAAAATAAATAAGTAAATGTAAAAAAAAAAAAAGAGGAGCATACATTGACAAGAGTAGCAATTTGTCATTCATGAGAGCCAAACCCTATGCTTTTCTTTCCTTCTGCCTTCCTTCCTTCCTTCCTCCCTTTCTCTTTCTTTCTCTCTCTCCCTTTCTTCCTCTCTCCCTCTCTCTTCTTTCTTTCTTTCTTTCTTTCTTTCTTTCTTTCTTTCTTTCTTTCTTTCTTTCTTTCTTTCCTTAAGTAGGCTCCACACCCAGCATGGAGCCCAATGCTGGGCTAGAACTCACAACCCTGAGACCAAGACCTGAGCTGAGATCAGGAATCAGATCCCTAACCAATGGAGCCACCCAGGTGCCCCACTTTTCTATTGTTTCAAAACCATCTCATTTCTCCAACACTTGAGGTATATCCTATGGATGACTCATATCCATAAAGCATAAAGTACACTGGTATTGCTTTGACAGTGATGTTATAACCAATAAAAAAGGCCACCCTTGCTCTCTTCTCCTGTCACCCTGTCATTCTCATTTACAGGATATCTGAAGATTTCAAGAATAGTTGGTCATCTGTGAATGGTGGTTAAAATACTGATTGTTCCTATTTTTTTCCTGCCTTAAACAATGTCCATCCATAAATTATACCTGATAGAATACTTATGTAACCAAACTTTATATCTGATTTGGAGAAAATGGCTCAAAAGTATATTCTGATTCTGACTGTGGGCACTGTGGAATGAGGTAGCAATTTCACACATATGCAAAAGGCAATCTAAAGAGCTGCGAAATTCAAAGGGCCACTGAGGCTATGTATCTAGTAAATTCATGAATAGAACACATTTAAGAGTTGAGTGAATCTGTCATCCTTAAATTATCCCCTCATGCATGCATAAAAATCTAAAAATTCCATTGGAAAATAAATCTGTAACAATAAACCTTAATGGTTGAAAATAAAAGTAAAGCCAACAACCAACAAAACTAAAAGACAATCGATGGAATGGGACAAGATATTTTCAAATGACATATCAGATAAAGGGTTAGTACCCAAAATCTATAAAGAACTTATCAAACTCAACATCCAAAAAGTAAATAATCCAGTGAAGAAATGTGCAAAAGACATGAATAAACACTCTTCTGAAGAAGTCATCCAGATGGCCAACATACACATCAAAGAATGTTCAATAGGGGCCCCTGGGGGGCTCAGTTGGTTGAGGGTCCGAGTTCGCTCAGGTCATGATCTCATGGTTCGTGGGTTCGAGCCCCACATTGGGCTCTGTGCTGATAGCTCAGAGCCTGGAACCTGCTTCAAATTCTGTGTCTCCCTCTCTCTCTGCTCCTCCCCCACTCACACTCTCTCTCTCTCTCTCTCAAAAATAAATAAACGTTAATTTTTTTTTAAAGAAAAGATGCTCAACATCACTCATAATAAGGGAAATACAAATTAAACCACACTGACACACCACCTCACATCAGTCAGCATGACTAAAATGAACAACTCAGGAAACAACGGATGTTGGCAAGGATTTGGAAAAAGGGAAACACTTTTGCACTGCTGGTGAGAATGCAAACTGGTACAGCCACTCTGGAAAACAGTATGGAAGTTCCTCAAAAAATTAAAAATAGAGCTACCCTACGACCCAGCAATTTTACCTCTAGGTATTTACCCAAGGACACACAAATGCTGATTCGATGGGGTGTATGTATCCCAGTGCTTATGGCAGTGCTGTCAACAATAGCCATATTATGGAAAGAGCCCAAATGTCCATCGACTGATGAATGGATAAAGAAGATGTAGTGTATATGTATATGTATATGTATATGTATATGTATATGTATATGTACATAGAGAGAGAGAGAAAGAGAGAGAGAGAGAGAGGGAGGGAGGGAGAGAGACAATAGAACATTACTAGTGATCAAACAGAATGAAATCTTGCCATTTGCAACAACGTGGATGGAACTAGAATGTATTATGCAAAGTGAAATAAGTCAGAGAAAGATAAGTATCATGTTGATTTCACTCATATGTGGAATTTAAGAAACAAAACAGATGACCATAGGGGAAGGGAAGGAAAAAAATTAGATAAAATGAGAGAGGGGGGCAAAACATAAGAGACTCTTAAATACAGGGAACAAACTGAGGGTTGCTGGTGGGGTGTTAGGTGGGAGGATGGGGCTAAAGGGGCGATGAGCATTAAGGAGGGCACTTGTTGGGATGTGCCCTGGGTATTATATGTAAGTGATGAATAACTAAATTCTACTCCTGAAACCTTTATTATACTGTATGTTAACTAACTTGGGCTTAAATAAAATTGAAAAAAAAACCCAAATATTTTGGGGGGAAAGAAAAAAGTAAGCCATATCCTTCCAAGAAGAGATGGAAACATTTTTAAACCATTTGTTAAACATTTTTAAACCATTTTAAACCATTTTTTAAACCAATTAAAATTGATCCAGTGTCCAAAATTGTTTGAAATAATGACAGGACTACTTTACCTTATAATGAGGTCTAATCTCAAAGTTTATGGACTCCCTGTCTCTGATTTTTCTTCTTCTTCTTCTTCTTCTTCTTCTTCTTCTTCTTCTTCTTCTTTATTTCTGCTTCTCTGGAACTTTCTGTCTGTCTTTCTCTTTCTTTTCCTCCACTCCACCACAGAAATGAAACATGAAATATATTCTTATTTGTTGGCTCTGTTGAACAAAACATGGAGTTTTATTAATTGGTTACCCTGAAATGTTTCAAAGGATTTTCTCAAAATACACATATTTATTTGTATTTTTAACTCTTTTACTATAAAGAAAAAAAAACAATGTTATCAGACTCTTAATGGTAGTTAATCATCTAATTCAACCTGATTTTATATGACCTTATTTATATTTTACAAGTTGGAACATTAAGAAACTACTTGAACAGTTCAGCAATTTGGCAATTTATCTCCTCAACATGAGCCTTTAGTGAGAGAAAAAGCTTGAGTTACAAATGATTATGTAATATGAAGGATGTCAAAGTAATGAAGGATATCCAGTACCTCTAGGCAGCTGATGATATTTTATCTTCTATTGCTTTTAACCCATATGGTAAGAAAACCGTAATAAAAAAGGTATGTGAAAAAGAGACTATTAAGTATAGTTCACTAACAGAAGATGAAAAATTAAATTGAACTTTAAAGTACATTGAAAAAAAGTTTATTCACTACTGTTATTAGATCACTTCTTGCAAACTGAGGAAAGCAAAGCAAAGAATTACCCGAAGGCTCCATGACAAATGGACATACAGCTAACTCTTTAAAATATTTATGAATCATCCTTTATTCACTTCAGACCAGTATTCAAAATTTGAATACACACACATACACTTGCAATAATAAAAAATTCAATCTAAAGTATCGATTTGGAAATCTTTCAAAATATGGTAGGCAAACGCAAGAGGCAAAGAAATGGTCTGGGTAAGCCTTAAGATCTTGTTCTTATAGGGGAGCATTAAAATATTGAAAGCTTTCTCATGTGCTAATTGGTTTTCTTGCTAAAAACTTAAATGGAACCATAATCTCTTTCTTTCACTATCTTCCCATAAATGAGTTAAACTTATATTTGATAGGCCGTATTTTCAGAAATCATCTGGTCAAAAAATGTGAATTATGTTACCCTGTTGGTTTGCAAATTGGCCCCCATACATGAAAGGCAGGACAGACAGAAGACAGAGACGGAAAAAAGATTGATAGGTGGCGATTTTTATACACAAGTGAACTTACATCAGAGGCTTGTCTGGAGCGGCCACAAGAGGAGTAGCTCTCCATGCCCACCTGCCAGAATCTTAAAAGTTTAAGGGGTGCCTGGGTGGCTCAGTCAGTTAAGCGTCTGACTTCAGCTCAGGTCATGATCTCACAGTTTGTGAGTTCCAGCCTCGCATAGGGCTCTGTACTGACTGCTCAGTGCCTGGAGCCTGCTTGGAATTTTGTGTCTCCCTCTTTCTCTGCCCCTCCCCTGCTCATGCTCTCTTTTTTTCTCTCTCTCAATAACATTGCTCTCTCAAGGCTGTCCTTGAAAACGGCTTTCACTGTGAGAAAAGAGGGCAGAAGTACATTTCAAGGACGGGGAGGGAGGAGGTGAGGAGTCTCTGATTGCTGGGTCCAGTTTGCTGGTCAACAGGTGGTCATGTCCTCTCGATGAACTCATATCCTAAATAAAGGGTTTCACCTGAATACTTAGCAAATGCAGGAGAGCAAGGACCTGGAGGTCACAAGGGCACCGCTGGCCACATAGCTCTATCCATTCATCACTAGCGTGAACGGCACCTCTCTGGAGGATAGACAGGGGCAGTGTATATTTCTAGTTCCAGAGAATACTGTAGCATATCATTATAAGCTCCCTGGGGAGGGATTCCTTCATGGCTCATTGCATCTCAATGGAACCAGAGTAGCACAATAACTACCTAAGTGGTATGTGTTGGAAGTGGTGTGCAGGGAGAAAAGAACATGATACTTGGTATATATCCAAGAAGTGAGAGGGCACAATCATCTTCTTTGATCCTGACTCCATCCTTATCCTGACTCCTCTGTTAGGAAGAAGGTGAAAGCCTTCATCCATCTTTAGCTTCTTGTTTCTGATGTCTACAACGTATATTGTAACTGTTGCCAAATAAGATTTAGTGTACGTTTTAGGGAGTTTTAAAAGGAAGAAGTTTAGGGGCGCCTGGGTGGCTCAGTCGGTTGGGCATCCGACTTCGGCTCAGGTCATAACTTCACCGTTTGTGGGTGGGTTCGAGTCCTGCATCGGGCTCTGTGCTGACAGCTTGGAGCCTGGAACCTGCTTGGGATTCTGTGTCTCATTCTCTCTCTGCCCCTCCCCTCTTTGTACTCTGTCTCTATCTCTCAAAAAGAAATAAATTGTAAAAAAATAAATAAATAAAAGAAAGAAGCTTATGGTATAAACCTCTATTGTTTTTAAGTGACTTAATGCTGTTAGTGGAATATTCCTCATATCTAACAGGCTTGTTGGAACATGTAAAAAAAAATCCGTAGTGGAATCACCCAAAATAGCCAGCATTTTGGTAATATTTTTCTGTTACCTTTCATTCCTTTTGCTGTGCATATCCACATAATAACAATATTTAACATTCATTTAAAATTTACTTGTTGCCAATCACTGTATCAATTTTTTATAAGAATTATCTCATTTAACCCTTATTACAATCTTAAAATTTTTTTTTTAATATTTAGTTATTTTTGAGTGAGAGAGAGATAGAGTGAGATAGGGGAAAGAACAGAGAGAGAGGGAGACACAGAATCTGAAGCAGGTTCCCTGAGCCATCAGCACAGAGCCCGATGTGGGGCTAGAACTCACAAACTGTGAGATCATGACCTGAGCTGAAGTTGGACTCTTAACCGACTGAGCCACCCATGTGCCCCAATTCTTATTACAATCTTAAGAGATGGGCAGTGTAATGACCATTTTACACATGAAGATATATTGAGGCTTAACAGGGTTAAGCAATTTGTGCAGAACCACATAGCTAGTGAATCACAGGAGCTAGTTAACCCAGGTATTCTTGACTCAGGGCCTGGGTTCTTGACCTCAATTTAATATCTCTGATTTATACATTCCTTTAGTACTAAAAATTGTGTTATTTTATACAGACTGTTTTATAATTCTTCTTAAAGTATTACTTTATAATGAAATAAGCATAAGAAGGAAAAGAAGTGAGAAACATGTAATATATAAAATTTTCTTTCTAAGATATACAAATTATTTACATTTCACTTTTCAAATAGTCAAATAATATTAAGAGTTAGCACATGAGAAATAACTAATGAAGCACCATAAAGAAAAATATTCAGACTTGCTGGTTAAAGGCACACAAACAGTCCCAATGAATATATATTTACTTACTTCTAAATAAATACAGATAGGTTTTTTAAAGTGTTGGGAGAGGGGCGCCTGGGTGGCTCAGTCGGTTGGGCATCCGACTTTGGCTCAGGTCACGATCTCACGGTCCGTGAGTTCGAGCCCCGCGTCGGGCTCTGGGCTGATGGCTCAGAGCCTGGAGCCTGCTTCCGATTCTGTGTCTCCCTCTCTCTCTGCCCCTCCCCTGTTCATGCTGTGTCTCTCTCTGTCTCAAAAATAAATAAAACATTAAAAAAAAATTAAAAATAAAATAAAATAAAATAAAGTGTTGGGAGAGTTCTGGAAGATAGAGCTATCAGGATTTAGGAACAATCTTTCTGAGGAGTGGTTATAAGAACAATAAAATACTGTTTCTAGGAAAGAATCTAGAGAAATAATTTACCAAAAGTGTTGTTACTTTCTTTTCCCAAGGTAGGTTTATTTGATTCCTAGAAATGTACGTTTGAAATAACAAGTAATGGGGAAGAACACAAAGAAATAGACACCGGTTTCACAGCTGGGGAAAAATAAAGATTTATATTCAGACACTGATGGAAGTGAATTTAAAGAAAAATAATTTACGTCTTATAATCAATGGAGTTGTACTTATACATTTAAGTGCTTAAAATGATTTTTTAAGATCTGAAGATTTGTATTTTTGACGTGTAGATATTTTCATGGTTGCATTTTATTATGGATTGTTAAAACATATGCATTTTGGCTTAGCATCATCTTTGAAAGAAAAGCTGATGGAAGGAAATGTAAGGGGGAGGGGGAGGGACAGATACAAGGAGGCAAAAGTGAAGGGGGTTGGTGATTATAACACAATTACATGCCAAATATAGGTAATTATAGTATAAGTGGAGTTGTCTTTGGAAGTTATTCAAAAAGCATTTAAAAAATCTAAAACTATATAACAGATATCTCTGAATTCATTCTTCCAAAACTGATAGCAAATTTTATGTGAGTGTATTTATTTATTGTAGGTTCTTTGCATCTATAAAAACAAAGACAACATGCTGTAATGAAGTGTCCAGAAGACAAAAAGCAAGAGTTGCTTTATACATTGCAATCATTGATTTCATCCTAACTCACTCTTCGATTTCTAGTAAATCTTAAAATACTAATAATGCACCTTTTTTTCTGAACATCTATTATTGTTTTGGTTTGGCACAAACCGACCATCTTTAGTCATATAATCAAAAAATACATAAAACATGTCTCACTTGATATATATCCTACACAAAACTATATATGACATTCATCAGTGGTTTTAAATTAGTTTCCTTACAGGTTTTTATTCTGAGCACTATGTAGAACATATGTTGTCTTAACTGGAGAATATTTTCAAGCATTTTTTTTCCTCTTGGTTATCTTTCAATTTTAAAAGCCAACTCAGATGGCTCACATTTCTTTTCTGTGGTGTTAGAGCCTTTGGATCACTGAGGTTAATCTTCAGTTTTATTTCTTCCAACCAAGATATAATGGACTGAAGAAAAACTTGCAGAGGAGACTCTCGGGCAGATAGGAAGAAATCTGGTACATAAGAATGTTGTTGGAACCTGGGTGAAATGGGGTTCTAGGAAAGTGAGTTAGACAAGGGAGCCAGCTGCGGGCCACACCTGTATCTGGCACTGATGTATGAGGTGCATGAGGACAGAAGACTCTCTTTCTTGAAGGCTGGTAGTGACTCCAAGGTCTCCGTAGTCCCTGAAGTCTGGTAATATCACAGATTGGACACTGAATTTAGAGAGTACAAAGCTCTGGGACTTTTCATGCAGACTGAACTAATAATAACAAACTAGAGCTAACATTTATTGAATGTTTCTAATTATATGCTAGGGGCTGTGCGAAGTGCTTCACATAGATTAATTCATTGAAATATCACAGGTGACAAGTGTCATTATTACCCCCTTTTGACTTCTAGGAGAGTTGAGTCTCAGAAGAGTCTACTAACGTGTGCAAATATACAAAACCAGTAAGCAGTCGACTTAAGCTCACACTCAGAAAGTCTGATTCCAGAGTAGGGGAATTTAGCCACACCACTGTCTCTCTGCAAGACTCTTTAGCAACTTCTTAAAGGCTAGTAAGTTAGAAATTTGTCCGGCGTGTTTTTTTATAGTAACCATTTAACTAATTCTTGGGGCTCTTCTTTCAAATTTTGGAGCATTAAGTAGATTAAGAGGTGAAACGGGTATATTTGCAATGAGCAGTTTATGACTTGTAGGGGGTATAGGGGGAACACTGTACTACTGCGTAAATTTTTTGTAAACTTAGAATACTCTAAAAAAATAAGATCTATCAATAAAACTAAGGTAAAGTCTATGCATGCTATCTAACCCCGTTCTCAAATGCACATTGCCATCTGTCAAGATTCGTATCCAACTGTGCACATACACCCAGAACCTCTTCAATAAATGCCTCCAGATCATGAGGATGCCCTACTGTAAGGCATTTTCCCCTTCCTGATCTCTCATGGCAAATGTCTTTCTACCTTTTTTATTCTACTTTTATTAGCCTGTTTGGTATTAAAGCCAATTGCGTCTTTTCATTAGATTTGAGTCTCTGGAATATAGAGATCATTCATTTCTTATTTATTTCTAATCCTACACCCAATATACTATTCCTCTACACATGATAATGAAAATAATTATAAGCATTTTTTAAAAATTTGTGCTGGGGATATAAGCCATTATGATAAACACAACTTGACAAATTCAGGCCTTCCTAATCCTGACCTAGGTTCTTAAAATGAACTTTGAATTAGTCTTTACTTGTTTCAGTCCTTTATCCATAGAAGCTCCTGGATGACCCTTTCCAAATGTCATTTCCTGCTCAAATATCTGTAATGGTGGTATTCCACTATCTTCTTTTCAGCCTTCCCTAAGTCTCAATCTGCTCCCCCATGAGTCTGCCATACTTCAAAAAGCTGGACCACTCAGCATTTGCTGGGTACATGTGGTTTCTCTTTTCTAGAGCTTTGTTTATGCCTGGAAATGTTCTTCCCTCTTCATTTCTACTCTTAAACCCCTATCTATCTGTTTCAAATATTATCCATAATCACAATTCTAATTTTCTCCTATGACCTTCCCCACTCCAACCAGATGAGCTCTTGTTGGAGTTCTTTTAACATATTGTATTGCTTTGGCCATTTCTTTATTGTTTGCCTGTAAAAAAAAGTTTATTTATGTTGAAAGAGAGAGAGTGTGAGCACATGAGGAGGGTAGGGGCAGAGAGAGAGGGAGACAAAATCCCAAGCAGGCTCCCTGCTCTCAGCACAGAGCCCACCACAGAACTCAATCTCACAAACCATGAGATCATGACTTGAGCCAAAACCAAGACGTGGGCGCTCAACCAACTGAGCCACTCAGATGCCCCTGTTTGCCTTTAGTTATATGTTTACCCTTCCTTCTACCTTCAACTGGATTTTAACTTCTTTGTAAAAAGGGCTTATATTCTCATTTTTGGACCACCTGAAGTTCCTAGCTTTGGCAGGTAGTGGGCATACAATAACCCCCATATTGGAGAGACAGTAATACCAGTTGGTAATGTACAAGCAGTGAAGTCAGGTGAACAGGGGTTCCGATCTCATCTACATCACTCTGTGGCTGGGGAACTTGGGCAAAGTAGTTAACTTCTTTGAGATTCAGTCCTTTAACTATGGGGATGACATTTTATCTACTACACAGTGCTAATAAAAAACTTAAAAGAAAAATGTACGTAGAGTTTGATTTCTATTAAGTATCCAATACATGGCAATGGCAAGTGTTTGTTTCATAAGTTTTTTTCTCTGCAATATCTTGAATTCCTTCTTTCAAAAGACATTCCACTTGTCTATTTTTTAGCCAGACTTATGGTCACAATAATTTGCCAGGAAGGCAAAATTGGAAAAAAGATGGCCATTTCATAAGTAAGTATAATAATATAGTTACCTCTATATTTATTTATTTTGAAATTACTGTAGCACTTGATTAAATAAATTCATAAACAGTTACTCAGCATTTATTATGCATCAAACACTGTTGTAGGTATTGGGAATACAACAGCGAAGAAGACAGTCTTTGTCCTTCAGTAACTTCCATGTTAATGTGGACAGTGACCTCACAGATATTCAAGAAGCACAACGAAAAACTTAGCTATAAAATGGTGCCAAATCTGCACTGATTAGAAGCCCAAACTCCATTTCTGGGTTTACCACTTAGCTGTTACAGTAAGCTTTGAGGGAGTTCAAGAATGGTTACCCAGATTTTTAACAGCTAGGAATCCAAGAAGCAACGTTGTGGAGGCGAGCTATATATACATTTTTTTTCTTCTGGGAAAAAAATAGGGATAAATCAGACCTATGTCTTTGTGTGTAGCAGATGGAGCTGAGCTTTCTCTATTTCTACTTAAATGACCTTAAAGTAGTTGTCTGGAAGTGAAAGTTGTTCAATGTTGGCATGTCAGCAACAGCTCCCAAAACACCGAAGCTCTTCTGTTGGCAGCAACTTAGGTGAGTCCTGCCGATTGTACAGATAGACGGGTTGACCTCCCCAGGCCCCCGGTTTGCCACCCGCTGCTGGGCCGGCGCCACCCCTCCCTTGCGAGACCGGTGCGAAGGCTGCGAGCGGAGGGCCCTCCCGCGGGAGGGGCGCGGGGCGTGGAGGGCGTGGGCGGGGGCGGGGCGAGCCCCGCAGCCTGGGTGCTCCGAGGGAGCTGTCAGTGTCAGGCTCGCAGAGAGAGAGGAAGTGCTGGGTCCCCGAGGAGCGCGAGCCGAGCGGCCGGCGCAGCGTGAGACAGCACATCCTGCGCGCGCCGGGCCCGCCGCCCTCTGGAGCCGCTCGAGCCTCGACCCCGCCGCCCCCCGGGGGCCGCTGCCGCGCTCGCTCGGGGAGCCCAGTGCCGCCGCCGCCGCCGCCGCCGAGCGCGTCCAGGTAAACAGGAGGGGGGTGTCGCGCTCTCCCGGCCGCCGCCTCCGCGTCGCCCCTCGACCCTCCCAGCCCCAGGGTCGTCTGCGCGGGTAGCCGGGCAGTAGTTGGGCCGCCGCAGCCGCAGCCGGACCCCTGCCTCGGCCCCCTCCCCAGGCTCCTGCGTGCTCACGCGGCGCCCTAAGGCGGCCAGAGCCCCCCCAGCGACACCCCCCTGCTGCAGTTTCCCCCGGTAGAGCCTAGAGGCGGGGGCAGAAGAGGAGGGGTCGTGGTGTCATCACCTTGTCGCCCACCTCGCGGGCTTGGGAGGGGCGTCCCAGTGTGCCCCGCCTCGGTCCGGTCCTGGGCGGCAGAAGGCTAGCGGCGGTGAGATCCGCACCCCTGTGGGCCACCAGCTGACGGCCCCTGGGGGAGGGGAAGCTGCAGAGGGAAGGGAAAGGATGCTGTTTGATTACATTTTCAGCTGTCTGCAGAGCTCTTAGATGCTGTTGCTACCCGCCAAGTCGGAGGGAGCGAATGTACTTCCAGCAGGGCATTAATTAAACACTCACGCAAGAAGATGCCAGTTTCTCTCACTGCTGCAAAAAAGTGTGGTTGGGGGATGTGTTTTCGTAAACACCTTCCTAGCCGCGTGGCTCTCCTACCCCCACTCTGGAATCGCTGTGGCCTTATAAAACTGTGCGTCGTCATCATTAGGGCAGTGATCCTAGCAGCGCTGATGGGAACTGAGTGTGCGAGAGTCTCATGACTTGTGTCTTGGTTAATAAGGTTAAGTGGAAACCCAGGATCAGGACAGGAAATTACTTTGGAAATCGGAGACTCAGCAAAAATGCAAAAGATGGAATATAGTCTATTCTGGCCTCTACCTCATCTAGGTAAGGGGCAAGAACAAATGGCCAGCCATTTTCTTGCCTGGAATGCCTTTCAAGTGTGCACTGTAGACTTATTCTAGTTCAGGGTTGTGAAAAATTGCTCCCAAATATTCCAGATTAGCAGAAAGCATAGCTGACAGTAAGGCATGGGTAACTGCAGAAGACAGCGTATGGCTAATATTAGCACAGCTATGGGTGACGGTCTATGAACATATTTTCACTGTGAAAATTATAGTGAGAGACAGCGTTAGGAAATTCGGAATGGAGACTTCAAGTGCAAGTTGCATCCTGAGGGTGCCGGTGGGAATGTGATTAATACTTCTTCTGATGATTTAAAATGCCAAATTTTGTCCAGAAGTTCTTTGTGAACTTCTTTTGTTTTGTGAGAAACAAAGGCCTTAAACTCTGCTCTTTTGACCATGTTTCTCAATAAAAATATACTCAGTCATCAAAATGTTCTCTTCACGGGAACCAACCTGCCAATGTTTTTTAAGTTCTGAGGATTCAGTGCTCCAAGAGCCATTTTTCTGTAAGATCTTGCAGCATCATCATTAGGATGTTAGGACAATATATTTTGGTGCCCAGTAGAGGCTTTGTACAGCCTGTCCAGTCTGGCCCCAGTTTTTGGCCCAGCACATCCCCTATGTCTCTCTTTTTTGTCCTTGTCTTGGGCCTCAGGCACTGATGCACCTGCTTCCTCTCCACTTGGACCTGAAGGATGCAGGCACACAGTGCCCAACTGCACAGGGATGGCTCAGCCCCTCCACACCCCCAGCCTTTCCTCTTCTACTGAAACATGTCCTGAAGCTCTTTGGTGTTTGAGATCTACATCATCAGGTATAATCACTATTAGGGATATGGTCAGAGAAAAAATTTAACCCACAAGAAAGTGGGGCAATTCTTACAGTGGTGGTCCCTGGTGCCTAGTTTCTGACAAACTTCTGAGATTATAAGAAGTCAGGGGCACCTGGGTGGCTCAGTTCCTTAAATCTCTGGACTTAGGCTCAGCTCATGATTTCACGGTTTGTGAGTTCAAGCTCCACATTGGGCTGTCTGCTGTCAGCACATGGCCCACTTTGGATCCTCTGTCCCCCTCTCTCTCTGACCCTCCCCCACTTGTGTGTGTGCATGTGTGTGTGTGTGTATGTGCATGCACGCGCTCTCTCTCTCTTTCTCTGTCTCTTTCTCTCTCTCACAAAAATAAAATTTAAGAGGAAGTCAATCAGCATTTGTGTCATCATGCTTTGTGTCTGAGAGGGCTCTGTCAACTTTCTTACCAGCCCTTCTACTTCCCCAAACATTTCTTCCCAAGTCTACATTTAATAAATAAGCCTTTCCTTTTTTTTTTTTTTAATTTTAGTTTAGAAAGAGAGAGTGAGAAGGTGTGAGCGCACATGGGGGAGGGGCAGAGAGAGAGAGAGAGAGAGAGAGAGAGAAAGAGAATCTTAAGCAGGTTCCACACTCAGCACAAGCCCCATGAGGGGCTCAGTCCCACTACCCTAGGATCATGACCTGCACCGAAATCAAGAGTTGGACACTTGGGGTGCCTGGGTGGCTCAGTCTGTTAAGTGTCCGACTTTGGCTCAGGTCATGATCTTGAGGTTCGTGGGTTCAAGCCTCGCATTGGGGTCTGTGCTGATGGCTCAGAGCTTGGAGCCTGCTTCAGATTCTGCATCTGCCTCTCTCTCTGCCCCTCCCCCACTTATGCTCTGTGACTCTCTGTTGCTTAAAAATGAATACATGTTTAAAAAAAATTTTTGAAAAGAGCTGGATACTCAATGAACTGGTGCCCCAATAAGCCTTTTCCTTGACTCCAGCACTGAGTCAGGTAATTTTTGGGGATTCATCTTGGATACTTCTCTGTCTGGTCTTGTAAAATACATACCAAGTCTTCAAACCATGTCTCTCAACACAGACTGTGCATAGGCTTCATCCAAAGTGATTTACCTAAATGGGCTACTGATTCTTTCCATCACCTGTTTCTTTCTATAACTTAACCTAGCCTCAGATGAAAAGGTCTTTTGCAAAGCTAAGTATATCCTTCATCATTTTGTTTGCCTTACATTTTGCTCTGTCAAGTAAAGCAAAGGTTAATAATACACTGAGCAGTTTCCTAAATGTATTACCTTACCGAAACATTTGCTAAAATGCGTTGAGCATTTGGCCCGGGCATTGGATTTTACGTTACTTCTCCATGTATTAATTTATTTAATCCACAAATATCTTATGAGTTATATATTATTTATCATCCTATTTTACAGATGAGGAAACAAAGATACAAAGATGCCAACTAACTTTTTTGAAAATTGCTCAACTGATAAATTATAGAGGCAGGATTTGAACCCTAGGCAGTCTGAATCTATTCTTCCATACTACAGAACAATTATATTGGTTAATTTTCATATACTGAATACCAAGTTCTTTTCTCATGTTATTTCATTTTAATCCTTATATGAATCCTATGAAATAGATGTTATTGACCATATTTTATAGATGATGTGACTGAGTTCAGTGACATATTCAGGGTTATAGATAATCAATAGCAGATGCAGGGTTCAAATCAGGTCTGTTTGACTCCCAAACCAGAGCTCACCCAATTTTGCTAGCATCCCCTATCAGAAACAAGAAAAAGGTGAGCTCGTCTGTCTCTTTCAGGTTTGCTACCTAACATCCCTAAGGACCATTGTCATGTCCTTTAAGCCTCAATGGTGGCCATACTTTTTGTCAGCAGATTGATAACTATGGATGATATGGCAAACTCAATGTAGCACTATAGCTCTTCTGAAATCGAGTACCAATTTGGTTCTCTCTCCTTAATGAAATTAGGTAATTACCCATGATACTTTGTGGATCCCAAGTGCCATGTAAATAGTCATTTCCTTGATCAGGGATCCCTTTTACTAGAAAATGTTGTGACTTCTACACCCCCTATAAAATGTGAGAAAATGTGTTCTTTGGGGAACTTTGCTAGGACAATGAACTTTTAGGGTTCACTTCTTTTGAGAATTAAGTTAATCTGACTCTCATTTTATTTCTTTGAAATTTATAAACTTTTGCCCAGATCCATGTAAAAAATATTCCTCTTGATTAAGAACTTTTCATAGATATCCTGGGCTGATTTTCTTTGCTTCCTCTCTACAGAAAGCCTGGCACCAGAATGTCAGAGTGAAGCTTGCATTGGAACATAGACACTACTGTCCAGGTGCAAACCCTGAAGAGCCTACATGTTCATAAAGCATCTCCTGATTCTTTGTTCAGAGGAGGCTTCTTAAATAGGAGTCCTAGGCATTGTGGAGAGCGGACACATGATGGTGTTCTGGTGGTCACCGAACCCGATAATACTGATGCAAAATTTAATGCATATGTATAGAAATGCAACTTTCTGGTGGCAAGGGGCGGGGTGTGGGATTTGTGACCAAAAAGAGATTAAGAACCACTGGTTCAGAGGCACAGTTTAGAAGAGGGGCTAGGAGCTGAATGTGTTGAAAACAAGGCAAAACTATGCTATGAGCACCAATCAAGAAAAAAATGTTTGTAGCTACAAGAGCATTGTTGGCATTTTGCTACCAAGGCATTTTGAAGGCAGGGGGTGGGGGGGGGGTGGCACCAACTTACACTAATGCACGCTGCAACCAAGTGAGATCTTCAAGAATGGCAGGAAGCCTTAGCGTTGCTTGGCATCCATTAGGTACTTACCCTGTTCATGTTTAGGTTCATCAAATCATTCTAACAGCCCTGTAAGACTGACATTTTTATCTTCATTTGACAAACAAAGAATCTGATGCTTGGAAACATGAAGCCACTTTGTCAAGGCCACCTGAAACCAGTTTGTGGGAAAGCTGGATTTCAAATGCAGGTTGGCCAGATTCCAAAGTTTGTTTATTCTGTTCCCATCGTATGTCATTGTTTTTCTATGTGGGATGCCAAAAAATACCGTTTAGTGTAGCTTTTCATTGTGGCAAGACAGAGAGTCCCTCAAGACAGAGAGTCCCCCACGTGCTGATGGGAAAAGCCTAAATGTGTTATCAAAAGAGAACAAGAAAATTAGACGTCTCTCAGTGTACTGGAGAATAAGCAAGTCCTGCTTTCCCTTGAGGTGTGCTAAAGCCCCTACATTTAATTCTCAAGTGTAACTAGGTATCAGGCTGCACACAAAATGCATAGCGGTTTACAACGAGGACAGTCCAGAAAGTTGACTTTGCAGGAGTGGATATAAACCAAGACTGTGTTCATTGCAAAGATGAATTTATTTCAAAGCTGAATTCGAAGCTGCTCAGTGTTCTGGGGCTTAGCTGATATAGTGACTGTGTCATGATCCGGAACACTAACTTGGCACTAAATCTTGGGAGCACCTCTGCTTACCAGACAACCTACATACCCTTTAGTTTTTGGTTCTTATCAATCCTGAGATCCTCACAAGCAGCAGTTTTATTTCCAAAATATTACTGAATCCCTAACATTTCTATCCTCACCCATATTTTTACTATACTCTTAAAGAATGACCCATTGTTTTTATTTTTGGGGCACAAACCAGCTAATGCCATCAGTGTGGCAAACACACAAAGCAGAAATTTATGTTGGAGTCAAGGGCATTCTTTATAATAAAGTAATGAGTCTCTGGCACTACACAGGATGATTGCACTTGATCAACAGATCTGCCTGGGAAGCAATACCAGTGTGCTTTATTATGCTTCAATTTTTTTTTTCTTCTATAACCTCTAAAGATTTTTAAAAATTCTGCTGCTCTCATGCTACACATTTTAAGTTGGCATCTAACTGTTTTCATTGTAAACTTGAAGAATCACAACGAATGTGATTTCCAGAATATTGTAAACTTGGATATTTAAAAATAAAATGATGTAATTCTTTGAATTCAATTACAATCTAAATACTACCTCAATCTCTCTATAAAAAATACCTGAAGAAGCTCCTCAACAAAAGGGTATATTTATACCTTGTGGTCAAGCATCACAGTCGGATTTGGGGCTTCAAGTGTCACGGTTTTTTTTTTCCCCTCTGGTAATGGGGAAGAAAGGCTTTTGCAAAAATGGAGGTGGGAAAGGAAGCCCTGAATGATTCTAAATCACAGGCATGTTCTCTGATAGGTCAGTTTCTGGAAAGATTAAAGACAGAAGCTTCAGATCTGGAAACTAAAATGTCATTAGTTCTTCTCATGCTTGCACAGTCCTTAGAAACCCTTGATGGGCACCAGGGGCACACAATGCCAATTATCAGAGCATGCATTTATTTAGCACAGGTGTTGTATGTTATGGGTCATTGTAGGCAGTGGCTGGGAGTTAGGTCCTTGGCTTTCTGTCTGTGTGGTTCAGACTCAAAGTGGGCAGGGCTGGAAGGACCTGCAAAGTCAAGGGTCCCATCTCCTGCCCTGAGGCTGTCTTTCCCCTATGTAGTGATTTACAGAAGAAATTGACTTATTCTAATGTGTTTCAGATCAGTGTTTCTCAGCCAGGGGTGATTGTCCACCCTAGGGACATTTGGCAATGTCTAGAGGCAATTCTGGTTATCAAAACTGGGGAGAGTGGCTACAGGCATCTAATAGGTGGTGGTCAGGGCTGCCGCTGAATATCCTACAATGCACAGGACAACTCCTGTGACAAAGTATTATCCTGCTCAAAATGTCAATAGACACTCTCTTTTTTTATTGAGTATTTCCTGTTGTAATTTAAGTCCATTTCCTTGTTTGGTCTTTTACAACATAAGAGTACAACATCTAAAAGACAGCATAAGACAAAAGAAAGAAGAAGCCAGATATCTCACTTAAGCTATGTGAGCCTCAGTTTCTTCATCTGTGAAATGGGGATAATGATACCTGGCTTGCAAAGTTATTATAAGGATTAAAGATAATGAGAAAACAGGGTTCAATGCATGTTCCACTCAGTGTGTGGAAGATGCTTCTTATTATCCAGCAGCAATTATATCATTCTCTAGCCTTCTCTTCTCAGGGATATGTGTGATCTTGCCTTCCTTTGAACCAAAGGTATGCTTAAAAATTTTTTTTTTTTATATTGAATTGTACTACTTATATGCATGCTTCTTTCCCCCACTACACTCCAGGCTCCCTGAGATACCCTTGTATCTTTCAGCTGAGGGTCTTACACATGGTGGAGGCTCAAGAAGCTTTGTTGATCTGAAATACTAGCCAGAATAAATCCCACTTAATTTTCTTTTTATTATAAGATTTAATTCTTTCCCCTTGGATCACTTTAATGTGTTTAGTAAAAACAGTCACTTCCTGAAATGTAGTTTCCATTGCACGTCTGGGCCCAATTTGAATGTAGACTTGGTAATGCCTAGAATTCTGGAATCCTTGCCTTCCTGAATTAGGATCATGTGGAACATTTCTGCTGTGAGAAAGGGATCTTGAAAGGGACAACTTTTCATTCTAGAAATGGCAGGCAGGATGGTTTGAGTCTTCTGTTTCTTTTATGAGCCCCTTGGGCTAATTTTTTGATCTTTGGTTTGGTGTCTTTGGTTTCCTTCCAGTGGGAGAAAGGGAGATTTTGATTCATTTGTCAGATTTCTATTTTATGCTAATGTCTAGAGTGAAGCCAAGAGTAATGTGTATATTTTAAATAGCCCCAATGAGTAAATGGTGACACAGTACTGTATAGACTTTGCCTACCATCAATTTCCTTTTTAGAATGCAAGCTAGATGGTCTACTCTGACCTGAAATAGTACCCATTTCTTTGTTTAACAAGCAGAAGATTTTAGTAATTGAAATGGAATGAAGTCCACTCCTTTTAAAAGCAATTTAGATCCTGTGAGGCACATATGGAGGCCTTTACAAGTTTATCTAGTTGTTGAGTGTTACAGTGAGCCCATGCTTGGAGGATGACCATGGGATTGTGTCTCGGAATCAGCTTGTGGAATTTCAGTAGTTGGTGGTTTGGGTGGCTGGAAAGTTAGCAGGCTCTGTGGGGGGATGTGTGTTTTGACAGTGTCCCCTTTTAAAATGATGGCACGTCTCCCGTTTCACCGTCTGCCCCACTAGTATCAAAATAGCAAGGGGTTGTGGGAATTGGTGTGTATTTTGTGGAAGAAAGAATAACAAAAAACTTCTCTGCCTGTTTCCTTGAAAAGTGTGACTTTGTTCACTCTCAGAGGGTATAGGTTACCGCTGATTTGGAAAGGTGATCTTCCCTCTTTGAATGCTTTCAGACTCAGAGGAAAGTGAGAATCTATTTACATAAGTTAAAATGCCAAACTAAATCTCCCAATGCAAATACAGACCACCCAGGGACATGGTTTGGGGTTTCCAATACAGATTTTCTTGCTTCCTCTTTTAAGCTTTTTAATATTTTTCAAATGCTGCTGAAAAGTAATTGGCATATCAAACAAGGATGAAATCCCATATCCCTGTAGATTTTGAAGGGGAGAATCATACCCATTTTCTTTGAGAACTCCTTGTTTTAAAAATAAAAAGTATGAATAGCTAAAATTGAAAGAACAACAAGTTGTAGGTTTTAGTTTAAAATAGATGGAAAAGTCAGGTTACAAAACAGTTGTAGGGGAAAAGGAAAATACTTTCTTCAAATGTTCCCTTTCCCTAGTACATTCTGCCCAGGCAGAGCCATTTACCTGAGTAAAATGGGCAGAACTTTGCTTTGGGGATAAGCCAGGGAATTGGAAAGATCACCTCTTAACATTGTCAATACCACCTCTGCCTTCCCCAACCCTGGACAGGTACATCTGGGCAGCACACGGAAAGAGTATTTTCTAAACTCTCTGGGGGAAGATTCAGAATGAAAGTTGCTTTAACCGGGACACATGTTCTGGTGACCGTGTGGTTAATAATGACAATTAGTGCTTTCTTAGTCTTTATGCCTGTTAAAGAAAAAGTTATTCATACACTTGTTAAAGAAATGGTAAGGCAGGCTTTTTTTCAGGGGGACTATTCTGATAGATGTCTAGACCCCTGCACTGGAGGTTTGCAGTAGGGGAGAGAGATTGGGATCAACTCTGAATACACTAAGGAAAAGTGGGATTTATAGCCAAGGAGCAGGGTGGGGGTCAGTAGATGGAAATTTACTAAAAGGAAACATCCAGGGTAAGGGGAGTGGAATCAGGATAAGCCAACCTAACAGGATTCTTGCTGAAGGCAGGCGAGGTGATCAGACACCACTTGGAAGATGGTAGGGGATGAGGAACTTCATCAGATATCAGTTTGATATTGGTGATCAGATATTGAGGGTGGAGGATTCTGGCTAAACTGACTTAGCAGGACTTTTGCTAAAATGGGACTCTTGAAAGCATGCCAAGTGATTGAGGCCAAGTTAAAAAAGAGCTTGGAGGAGACTGACTACCATTTGGTCAAGGAGAGAATCCTTGGCACACTCTCTCAGTGGGCATTCCATAGCGAAGTGCAGGTGGGGATGATAAAAAGGGGGTACTTGCAGTTACCAACACTAAATCCAAAGGTGGAGAGCAATGAGAATGCTGGATCATTGGAGTGGATTTGGGCCACAGGAGTGTATTTATCGGGTTAGGTTGCATCAAAATGCAGTAACAAACAACCACCAAGCATCAGCAGAGTAACCCAACAGAAGATTTTTCTTGCTCATGTTACATGTCAGGTGTGAGCCAACAAGGGGCCCCGTTCACCAGACCCACTCAGAGACCCATGCTGAGAGAGGCTTCATCTTGGTATATATTGCCCCAATCTCATACATGGTCACTGACTGAAGCAAATCAGATGGCCCTGCCTGGCTACCAAGGAGTTGTTAGGTAGAGTTTCAGAGTGGGGGAACAGGAATTTTTGTGATTAACCTAAATGACTATTAAAGGGGTGAACTTCCCTGGGTTCTGCCTATTCCTGCTGCTAACCACAGTTTCTAAAAGGCATCCCTAGGAAGCTCACTGACATGCAACCCACATGTGGTGGTTTCAGTATTCAACTTTAGTTGTACCTGAAAGAATGCTCTTATAGAGTATGAAATTCATTAGAATGATTTTAGCCTCATGAGTAATAACAGCATCCTGGAATTAGTGAGCTTCCAAATCTAGATTTTACTAATAATGAATAATGAGTACGACCGAATGCTTTGTGGGTGCATGAAAATGAACAAGGTATAGACCTTAGGGACTATGGGTCTGATGTCTAATCAGGGAAAATTAGAAAAGTTTAATATATATAACATGTGGATATGTGTTACCACATACCTCACATGAGATAAAACATGGTAAATACCTAATAGAGGAATAACAAAGTTCAAAGAAAGGAAGTGATTAATAACTAATCACTTCTTTGAATAATCACTTCTTTGAATTTTCAAGCTCACCAGACACCAATGTCAACTAGGCAAAATCATTAATATTTTATCTTCATCTTTATTTTTTGTTCTTGGGTCTGATCTGATCTGATCCCAAAACAAATCACAACAGTGGTCAAGAGGCAGTATGAGATCCTGGCCTCTGTAGCTGGAGTTCAAATCCCCGCATTGCCCATTACTATCTGTGTGACCTTGACAAGTTATTTGGCCTCCCTGTATCTCATTTTCTCCATCTATTAAACAGGAGTGATAATAATAGTGCCACTTCCTAATATTGTGGTGAGTCTGAAAGAATAAATCCTACTTAATTTTCCATTTCTTATATGATTTAAATTTTTTTCCCCTGGATCATTTTGATGTGTTCAGTACAAACATTTGACTTCCTGAATGTGTCATCCGTTGGGTCTCTGGGCCCCAAATGAATGTGGGCTTGGTAATACTTAGGATTCTGGAAGCCTTGCCTTCTGAATCAGGATCCTATTGAACTTTTTTTTTTTTTTTTTAATTTTTTTTTTTTTTCAACGTTTTTTATTTATTTTTGGGACAGAGAGAGACATAGCATGAACGGGGGAGGGGCAGAGAGAGAGGGAGACACAGAACCGGAAACAGGCTCCAGGCTCCGAGCCATCAGCCCAGAGCCTGACGCGGGGCTCGAACTCACGGACCGCGAGATCGTGACCTGGCTGAAGTCGGACGCTTAACCGACTGCGCCACCCAGGCGCCCTGAACATTTTTGTCTATGCCCAACAGAGCAGTGCTGGGCTCTGGGTGAGTACAACATAAGGGTCAGCCTGCATTTTCCCTGGCTTGTGAGGCAACCTTAGTCTAGAGACTGTTGTTTAGAGTATCAAGTTGGCTTCCATTCTTATCTTGGAATTCAGGTCTACTGAGGACACATTTCCTAGCCCCCCTCCTTCTATCCCCAGCATTTCAAAGCGATGTAAAATTAAAATCTACTGTGATACAAATCCATTGTGGCTAAATCATGCAAGCATTCTGTGTGTTTGAGTCCAGAAAATTAAAAGGTGCAGGAGCTCAAGACTCATACCACAGGTAAAGGTTTAAAGAGCTAGAAGCTGGTTGTGATGGAGAGGAGGTTGTGTGGCTCATCTTGGCAGATGTACACCTTTTCTCTCCTCTGTGGGTTTTTTTTTTTTTTTTGTCTTCCCTTCCCCCACCACTCCTTTAGTACAGTGTGAATGAACTTGACTGGATGCTGCAGAGAGCCTGTGGGTTGTAAGCAGGTGAAAGTGGGCACGAGGACTCTATTTTTGGCAAGTAAGTATGAGGGACACCTCTCTAGCCCAAACTTCCAGGGAAAAGGAAAGTTCATATCAATATAATGCAGAACCTTTGATTGACTCAAGTTAAAAAAAAAAAAAAAGAAAAGAAAAAAAGACTGGGCTACCTTTATGGTAGTGAGAGTTCAAGCATGTCACCAGGAAGTGAGGATTTTCTGTGAAGAGATTATTCTACCAATGAGAGGCCAGACCTGGATTTAGTAATCTCCATGTTATTTTTTCTCCGGATTTAAGAACCTGTGATTTTATGTACTAGAGAGAGCTTTGCATCACTCTTATCTCTGCCCAGGTTTTGCCATTCACTTGGGGCAGCATAAATAAGAGGGCAGATGCCAAACTGGAAAAATAAATGTGACAATCCGTGTCTACTTTCTTCCCCATGGAATTGTTCAAGTTGTAACATTCAATCATTCATTCTTTCATTCAGTTAAACATTCCTTAAACTCCTGCCAGACACTGGGAATGCCATAGCAGTGTCAGGGCGGGTGGAAGGAAATTTAACAGCTTATGACAACCATTAAAAACAAACACAAAATGTTTGCATCTAGCTTCATTCCAAACTGGCCACATGATCTTGCAGTTGAGGGCTCACTCTTTCATTTGTTCATGTATTTGTTCATTGAGTAATCTCTTAATGTGCCCTGATAATATTCAGGATTGGCTCTATCCTGCTAGCAGCAGAGGCTAGAAAATATATCATTTCAAAGGCATATGACAGAAATCCCCAACTACCATTTTCTTTTTACAGCAAGAAGAAAAGCAAACTAGGAGCCTACTGGGGTTGGGGGCGGGGTAGAGTCCCCACCCTAATGCTTATCTTATGCAAAGAGCTTATCACAAATGCTAAAGTATCTATTTTGAGCACTTGATTTCTCACTTTTTCATCATATACAGTAAAGGTGTGATATGGAAGGGAAGTGTTAATTCTAGTTGTTTGCATTGCTTAACACATTTGAATAGATTGGATTGGCTTCACATGGAAATGTTTGATTTTTTTTCCAAGACCCTTGCAGGTTTTAAAATAGATAACTTGATTCTGAAGGGAGGCAGGACCAAAGAGCAGAAAGAATTGATCTCAGTTATCACCTGAGAATGTAACACCCAGCACAAACCTTTCCTGCTTGTCCCTCATTGCACCCCTGCCACCTTGAACCCATTTGACCTTAGCCTATAGTCGAATGAAACTGTTTGCCATTCCCCGAAGCTCAGACTGCTACCTCCTGTGGCTGTCATTTTTCTCATGCTCATCTCCTTCCTCTGGAAATGCTTCCCCAGTTCACATCCTACCCATGTTTCCCTGTCTGGTTCTCATGGCCCCTCCTTCACTCACTCTGCTCTACTTCCTACATGCCCTCCTTGTGCTTTAAACCTTTATTACACACTTAGCCCACTGTCCCTAGCAGTGGAACTGCCCTTTTCAGATCCTACTATATGTGGGGAAAGAAATATAATTTTCTTTCTACGCTTCTAGGTTCTTCTTGGCTGAGAACCTTCCCCCCACCCCCTCCCTCCTCTGCCGCTAATAAAAGACAGATTAACAGGAGGAAAACAAAACAATTGTAATAACTTGTATACCTCCTGTATATATGGGAGAGACCCTGGAAAACTGAGTAACTCTCCAAAATGGATTAAGCCACCACCTTAAGTACCATTTCCAGTTAAAGGCAAAAGATGTTGAGGGTGGGGAGTCAGGTATGGGAGGTCACCAAGAATAAGCTTGTTATACAGATTTAAGTCCATGCTTTCTTCACTGATAATAGTTCCTAGAGACTGAATCGTCCTCTTCTTCCTGCAGAGAGGGAGAACCCTCACAAATGCAAACTTTCCTTATAAATTGAAGTGTCTCTTACAAAAGGGTAATTTCTACTAGGTTTTTAGAGCTTCTTCTGTATCTGCTGCTTCTTAAAAGTAACGCGCTTCATATAATCCTTATGCCAAAAAGGCATATTTTGGAGTGAGATGTTCTGTTCCCCTTCACGTGTAATAAGCTTTTTTGCGATAAATGTAAGTCAATCATTTGTGTAAGCCTGACAGCATCCAGGATGGTGCTTTGCTTCACTGGGGCTCAGTGAGTATTCATTAAATTGCATTAACATAAAGATACATTTAGCATCCAGGAGCCAGCTACTTGGACTTCTTGGCTCTTAGTAAATTAGAACATTTTAAAAAAAAATTTAATGTTTATTTTTGAGAGAGAGAGAGAGAGAGAGAGAGCGCAGGAGAGGGGCAGAGAGAGGAAGTCACAGAATCTGAAGCAGGCTCCAGGCTCTGAGCTGTCAGAACAGAGCCAGATGCGGGGCTCGAACTCAAACTGCGAGATCAGGACCTGAGCCAAAATTGGACGCTTAACTGACTGAGCCACCTAGGTGCCCCAGTAAATTAGAACATTTTGTTGATTAGTGTGCTTCTGTCTCTGGGGAACCTTGCCCAGATAACCAAAGTATTCTCACATCTCCTTCCATCAGGAAAACCATCCCATTCTTCCCCTCCACCCTCCGCTTTTTCCTATAGAGGGTCACTGTGCAGGGACCAGACAGGTGGGGAGAAAACGTGCTCTGATTTGCCAAGGGTTTTGGGGTCAGGTGGCTGTATGTGCATATGCATGTAGGTTCATGCTTCTGTGCTAAGAACACGACAAGCAGGCGACACTCTTGGGCATCAACACTCTTACCTGCAAGTTAGCTGTTGCACTGCAGCTGCAGAGATGGAGCCACCATCAGGGCCAGTCAGCAGTCAGCTATACACACAGTCAGGATTCAGGTCTTGAATTTTAGTTCTGAGGGTCTAGATATTAGAGTGTTCTTATGTAGCCAAAATTCTTGAGCAGTCTAGTGACGAATTCACACAACCCAGTGCAAGTATAGACTATATATTAGGCAACAAATATAAATTGTCCACTTAATGACTGGCAAGAGAAACCTAACTTCCCATGTTAGGATCACAGTGCCCTCGCTTATAGGTCAGTGATCTGAAATCTGAGAACTCAGGTTCTTAGGTCCTTGGTACCCAACCTGGGCATGGTTGGGACAGTACTAGCCAAAGAGTATTAAGGGTAATCCTGGATGCTTGGTCCAGGGACCCAATCATGTAATACATTCAAAAGAACTGGGAAGGGAGGCAGACTCTAGGTGTGGCAATCATATGGCAATTAAAGTCACCGGATCATGGCAAAAGGGTTGAGAAGGAGCGTGCTGAGCAAACCTAGGAGAATCTCAAAGCCAATGGAGCTTTGACACTTTACAGAGAATGAGGCTGGGAAGAGAGCAAGGAGCTCAAGCAGACACATTTTCGAAGCCAATTTTGTTCCTTCATTCAACAAATATTTATTATGAACTCTCTACCTGTCACTATTCTAAGTATTGGCAATACATCAGTGAACAATACAGACAAAATCTCTGCCTTCATTGGAACTTAAATTCTGGGGGAAGGCACAAACAATGAAGGATACTTAATTAACTGTGGTATAGAATATGTTAGGTGGTAATACACATAGTGAAGAAAAATAAGACAGTAGAAAAGACTTGAGAATTCAGGTGCAATGAGGGGAATAGTTTACTCTTTTGAAGAGGGTCATCAAGTAAGGCCTCAAGAAGGTGAAATTTGACTTATATTTTGAAGAAGCCAGTTGTTCAGAGACTTTAGTATCAGGCAGAGGAACTAGCAAATGTGAAGTCCCTGAGGTGGGAGTGTACCTGATGTATTTGAGGAATAGCGACAACCTCTCTGGAAATGAGATCTGAAAAGTAATGAGGCTGGTTCATGTCGGGCCATGGAGAGTGTTGTAGGACTTTGGCTTTTACGCTGACATGGGAGCCATTGGCTAGCTTTATTCAAGGAAGTGACATGATTTGGCGTGTGTTTTGAAGAATTACTGTTGTAGCTGAGAATACACTGCAAGGCAGAGGGAGCAAGGGTAGGAGGTAGGAGACCATTTCAGAGGCTTTTTCAATAATAGGGATGAGAGATGTTGGTGCTTTGGACAGGGTGATGGCAGGGGAGGTGGTGAAATCAGGCTGATTCTGGAAGGGTTTGGAAAGTAGAGCTTGAATCATTTGCTGATGGTTCGGATATGGGATTTGACAGAGATATGAAGGATGGCTCCAAGGTGTTTGGCCTGAGTTAACTGGAAGGCTGACTGAGGAGTTGCACTGAAGTGTGGAAGACTGAAGGTTGGATGTACATGGAACCAGAGCATGGGGAGCAGTTGTCATAGCTGATGTTTCAAGATGGTGTCCTGATACAACTGTACTGAGCCTCCTGATGGATGCACAGAAGCAATTATGTCAACCGACCAGAGAAGCATGTCCTTTTCCCTGGACATACTACGGAAAACCTGAAAAAAAAATCACACCTATTTTCCTATTATTTCAAATACATTTTCCTTTAATTTTTTTTTTTTCAACGTTTTTTTTTTTTTTTTTAATTTATTTTTGGGACAGAGAGAGACAGAGCATGAACGGGGGAGGGGCAGAGAGAGAGGGAGACACAGAATCGGAAACAGGCTCCAGGCTCCGAGCCATCAGCCCAGAGCCTGACGCGGGGCTCGAACTCACAGACCGCGAGATCGTGACCTGGCTGAAGTCGGACGCTTAACCGACTGCGCCACCCAGGCGCCCCTGAATACATTTTCCTTTAATTATAACAGTTTTTATTGTTGTTCACTACTAATTATGTGGTGGTTCTCCATTACATTTTGCCATCCCTAGCTGTGATGTTTTGGTACTGTCATTATGGTTCTAACTTGGGTGATGTCCTGTGTTTTAAGATAAACTCCAGTTGAACTCTCAGACAGTGATCAAGCCATATTTCCATTATTTCCAAATTCTTGGAGTGTACCTGCTATCATCATCTCCCATCACATGTAATGCTACTCAAATTGGGACAGTCACTCATATGTCTCAACTCTGCCACTTCCCAAGGCTAAGACCGGGTGACACAGATCTAATCTGAGTGATGTTCAATCAAGAATGGTCAGGATTGGGGACAGCTTAATGGGTAGAAAAGGAGATAGTTGTGTCCCTGTAAGTTACTACTTACATTGGATATTTTGTTATGCCTTAGTGTGGTCTTGAAAATTGAGATATAATTCTTCTTTCTCTTTAATTCTTTCTGCCAAATTGGTTTTCTTCAAAAGCCAATACATACAAGCCTGCATCCTATTTTCACTCAAAGAGACAGATGGTTGAAAGTGACTCTAGCTAAAATTTTTTTTTAAGTCTTGAAGTAAAAAATACACATGAATATCAGAAAGGTTTAAGCCTTTTAGGACTGGTTGAGAAATCTGTTGTGAACACTGACTGCCTCATACCACCAAGTTCTGTCTTCACATACAGAATGCTGTGTGCAGGGCCAGGCTTGGGATTTTGCAGCTAAGCTTTTCAGATGGGTATTTGCTTTCTAAAAGGAATATAAAAGTTGTGCTGATGGGACAAATAGCAAACTCCCAAATCCTATGGTCATTCAGCATTTATGCTGACACGTCTGCAGGAAATATGTCATGGTCCTGCATTTCTGGCAGTATTGATTTTCCACACTCTTATGGACATTCATGGGTAACTGGAAAAGCGAGTTAATCTTTCTAAGTATATTTGTCTTGATGTGCTTGTGCCTTGAAGTATCCAGGGATAGATTTTTTTTTTTTTTTCCACTTTCTTTCTCTGGTAGATTTAAACAAATAGAGCTGAGCTTGCTTTGGTCATTCTATGGTAGGCTTTCCCACCCGTGCTCTGCAAATGGACTACAGGTTCCATGTGTACTTGGATATTAATCTCTTGGCTCTCAGGATAGGCAGAGCCCAAGTCAGTCTCTTGTGATGGTGAACAGCTTTCTCTGCGTACTCGAGTGTCCTGTACAAATATCATCATGATCTATGGGTGTCCTGTCATGCTAAATGTTGGCTGAGAATGGACAAAGGTAGAGACTACTTTATAATTTAAAATCTGCCATTTTTAAAATTGATGTAGTTCAATATATCTCAAATGCCTTTAACTGCAACTAACAATAATAAATAATATTCAGACCTAAAAGTGGGTATATGTATGTCAAAACAAGTTCGATGAAACAGTAGTTTCCCTTACCATGTAAAACTGCTCCCTGCACCTGCCAGCTGACTTGATTTTGTAACTCACCAGTGAGTTGCAACCCATGTCTAAAAAGGCTCTTGTAGTGTGTATTGCAAGCTAGGAATGAAATACCTGGTCTTGTACTTGTTCAAATCCTTCCATGTTTCCCTGTTGCCTCAGAGAAGTTCAGACTTCCCGAAAGGATGGCATAGCAGCCCTTTGGCTGTAGGGTGACCAACTTGTCCAGGTTTGCCTGGGGGTTCCTGGTTTTAGCACTGCAGGTCTTGCATTCAGAGAACCCCCTCACTTCCTGGCAAACTGGGGTGCTGGTCACTCAACCTTTGGGATCTGCTATCTGGCTGCATTTCCACCCTCAATTTCCTCTACCTTTTGTATTCAGTGTTCCATCCATATCAAATTACTTGTCCCACAGACTGGCCATTCTTGTTTCTACCTCTCCTTCTTTGTCTCTGCTTCCCTCTGCCTGGGAAACACTGCTCTTCTGCTGTCCTCAGGTCTCATCTTCCTTTGTGACACTTTGTTATGTCACCCTCTCCGAGGAACCTTCTCCCTGCGTCCTGTGAGCACAGTAGTACCACTGACTACACGGATTTGTGGGATCTTTAGTAGCTTTGTGTTTTTCTCAGCTTTCTTACTCTTTATCGCCTGTAGAACAAACATGAGAAGAAAATCTGCTGACATAAAGTGGGTGGCTTCAGCAAGGAAAGAACACAAAGGAGAAAGAATGAACCAGTAGAGATGCTAAGGCCAGTAGAGTGGAGCAAGGGAGGATGAGGAAAACCTAAAAGCACAGGCATATGCAGCAGTTAAGAGCACATGCTCCAGACACTAGGGTATCCTGGCTTTGCACATGTCAGAGGTGTTGATTTGAGTCCTTCTTCTGAGGAGTGTTCCTCTGCTCGACATAACATCAGCAGGGATCGATGGTTTTTAAAATTAGGCAGGCTTAATTACAAATTCACCAGTATTTCGTAGTTAATTTGGGAGAGTATTGAATTAATTGGTTTTAAGAGGTCGAGATACCTTAATAGCTTGTATTTTTAGAAGATTAAAACAGATTGACTTTCCGAACGTTTATATTGTTGAGTTACTTTGAGAAAATCTACTCTGACTTCATGATTTAAGCATTAAAACTCTTCTTCCCCTTATTTTTATTAATATATCCTGATTGTATTTCTTTTGGTATGATAGTTTAAATTTGCCCTTATTTGTAAGGTGCAAGAACATCTGGGTGGCTTGAACTTACCAGTGTTTTCTATCAGGCTAGAGTGCCCATTTTAGGGAGGCCGACTGGCCAGTGCTGATTTAACTTTGCTGCGTGGAAAATCTGGCACTTTTATGGAGACAGCAGAGTCAAAGCCAAAGCTGGTCATGTCTGAAGATTTGCTTGTTGTCAATTATTTTAAAGATCAGCCTCACAGGTTACTTGAGAGTTGTTTATTTTTAGACATGCTCACTGACCATCTTTGCAACTCAGAGAAACAGCTTCTAGTACAATATATGGCTCTGTTCTAGAGCACTGATATTTTTACATCACTTTAAAAAAGAATGCTCAACAGTCAGTATGACTATTTATCCTCAAGGTATTCTAAGCAATAGATTCCAGATTTTTTGAATTTGTTGGTTAAGATAAATAATAGAGGCTGCCAATTATAAATAGAATGGATTTTGCTAAATAATCCTTCTAGAGTCAGACACCTGAGATTCAAATTGTAAACCAGACAGGAAAAACTTACATCAATGGGCATATAATGGTAGTGATTTAGGAAAAGATAGTTCAGTGGATTAGGCAACATTACAATCATGTGTTGGTTGCACATTTGTACTAGTGGGTGAAAAATCAATTCCCACCCCCTTTCCATGGGACTAGAATTTGGTTGCGTTATAAGGAAGAACTTCTGAGTTCGGTGATTTAAAAGCATAATGCACTGACACAATTTATTGACAATCAGGAAATTCCTGATAGTGAAATCACAGATTTCTCATTCCTGTCTAATGGTTATTTAGCAGTTCAGGAACACTCATTGCCAGGCACCAGAAGTATGGAGATAGACGAGACATGGCCCTTCCCTTCATGGAGCTTTCGATGTAACAGGAGGAGAGAATCACACAAACAGAACATAGGCAGGGAGGCACATGCTCCAGCAGACCATGTACTGGGTGCTCATGGCGGAGTGGTTGGCCCAGCCTTAAAGCCCTAGGAGGCCTTTCTAGAGGGAATGTGATTGAGCTGAGAAAGATGAATAGGAATCACCAGGTAATGAACGACGGGAAGAGCATTTCTGGAATTTGCAAAGGTACAGAGGAAGGAAACAGCTCGATACAGGATAGTGTGAACTAGGAAGTAGAGGGATATATGGAGAGAGGAATGGGCAAAAAGGGCATTTTCTGCACATGGTAAGGAGTTGGGACATGTTTTGCATCTAGAAGGAAGTCGTCGAAGTGTTTTAGGTAAGGGAGTGAGCTCATTGGACTTGAGTGACAGGAAGATCACCCTATGCAGTGTGGAGGATGTGGAAGTCATCAGGGAGTAAGGTTAGCACGGAGACAGGAAGATCAGTTAGAAGAGCATCGTGGTTGTCAGATGAGCCAGGTGAAGACTGGTATTGGGCAGCATGAATGGACATGGGTAGGCAAGGGCAGGTTTGGAAATATTAGGTGATGAATTTGGAAGGCACGGTGAAAATTGGCTGTGGCTTTGTGGTGAGTTTGAGGATTTCAGGGCTGATCAAGGGAAAGACAGGACCATGAGGTGGCAGCATTGCACAACGCATTTTAGTGGGTGGTACTTGGATAGTATTGCATGAGAAGGGACATCCTGCACAGCAGGAGACCCGGACACTGCAGGTTGGCACCACCACCCACTAGGTGATGCTGTTCCATAGCCAGGTGGGAGTCTCTGGGGGTTGTTTTATCTATAGCTGGCAAGTATTGGGTGTAGTTTTGTGGGATATGTAAAGCAGGTGGGGTCTAAATGGCTAATACAAGCTTATCTGAGTTGTTTTTAAAGCAACTGAATGTGGGGGCGCCTGGGTGGCTCAGTCGGTTGAGTGTCCGACTTCGGCTCAGGTCATGATCTCATGGTCTGTGAGTTCGAGCCCCGCGTCGGGCTCTGTGCTGACGGCTCAGAGCCTAGAGCCTGCTTCAGATTCTGTGTCTCCCTCTCTCTCTGACCCTCCCCCGTTCATGCTCTGTCTCTCTCTGTCTCAAAAATAAATAATAAAACATTAAAAAAAAATAAAAATAAATAAATAAATAAAGCAACTGAATGTGTAAGAATTTGTGTTTGGTGCTAGAGGGCTTTGAACTGATGATCCTAGCATAATGTCAATAAGTGAATAACATAGGGGCCATCTTTAACCATTTATATGACAGCAGGTATTTATTGGATGTCCATTAGGTGTGCAATATAAGGCTGAGGAGCCACTGTGCATCATGGTCTGTGGAGAAGTCACCCTTTTTCACATACTCCTCTAGAGTGCCTGTTTAGGTAGAGAAGCTCCTTTTTGTTTGCTCTGAAGTGCTTTTGAACTTCCAGGAGCCCAGATACGTGATCTCATATTATATATAGTGATGGAACCCTTATTTACTTGGCTTCTTTACCTGATATGTGGCCTGGGCAGGTGGTGCATTGTTCCCATCTATTTTGACCTGAGGTTAGGTACTTCTATAGGATTCTTTGTTCAAGGTCTCACTTCTTAATTTGTTCTAGTTTCCCTTGTGGTATTATTCCCCAGAGGGCTCTTGTCTCCTTTCTTCTATTTTCTGGTTCCTTTTCTGTCCTAATTCTTAGGGCCACAGAGCCAAAATACTGCCCTCTCATTGTCCAAACTGTTCCATCTTCAGTTTTATACTCTTTCAAGGATGCTACTTGAGATGCTCATTTCCTAAGGACTCTTGATATTGTCTGATAGTTCCTCTAAGATACTCTAAGATACGAATGACTGATTCCCTTAATTGAGGAACAATTCTTTTAACAAAGAGAAGCTTGTTGAGTCTCTAAATTGGTGGGATGCACTGTTGGGGTCAGAAATAACTCAAAATTTTCCAGAACTTTCTGGCAAAGATGACAACGGCTTTTGAAGCCTTTACTTTCTAAGGGCTCTCATCTCTACTCTGTTAACTAGATGAGAGGGCAGATACCCTATGGATTGATTTTTCTCTCTAGCATAATGGGCTTCTGTGCTGAGTGCTTGAGAGTCTCTTCTGTTTAATGTGCTGCAATTGCCAATGCTTGATTTACAGCTTTAGCAGTACGACTTGGGTAGCTCAGAATCATGAAACAGTGCAAGCGGGACTAGAGATGATATGCAGACACAACAATCTTAAATATAGCTCACAAATCCAGCAAGAGAGATATGAAAGGCTTAATTTAGCAGTATCGCTTGATTTCCTAGTCAAGAATTAACCCAGTGTGAGTAAAATTAAGAGGACCCCAGAAAAATCAACATAGATGAGTCCATAGACTCATGGACTAAAATTTTTCCCCTCCTCAAAAACAGTAGTTCTCTACTGACATAAATAGATCTTTCGTCTGTGGATGAAACTCTTGGAGTCTTGAACTACCCAGTATTGGCTGCGGTGGTGTGTTTGGCAATTTCAACGGTGAAGCCTTTTCTCCTGTTGTCAGCTCTCCCATGCAATTTACACTTTCTGCCACCAGGTGGTGGTAGAGAGCGACCACAAGATTGGACTGGATATAAACAGATCAAGATCCACCATAAAAGCCTTTTGTTTAAGAAACTCTTCCTTTTGATTCAAATAAGTAAAATCTTAAGTAAACACTGAAAAGGAAGCATTATTTGGCGAAAGTATTCAAGAATAAGGAGATCTGGTGTTTCCAGTTCTGACTTGTCCGTTTAATGGTGGTGAGCTTAGATTTCTGCATCTCGCTTTCCCTATTTATGGGTAAAGTATTGGTACTGGATTGTATAATGTTTGATGTTCTTGTCTTGAAACAAACATGTATAATTGCAATTATTAAAATGGCAAAATTAAAAGAAGAAAAGAATTAAACACTTTTTTCACAACATAGAAGTCTGCATTTTATTAGCCACTAGTTTAGTTTACTTCATAGCGAGGCTGAGTGAGCTCCATTAATTTTTGTGTGTGTGTAGTGAGGGGAGAAGGAGAATGAGCAGTGAGAGAAGTCATCTCAGTTTTTCTTCCTTACCTATTTTCTGGTTTAAGCAAGTCTTTCACATATAGTTTTATGGAATCTTTCCTTCAAGACCTTACTCTTTCTGTAATTCCACTTTTCCGTATGCTATATCCACAGGTCTCAGATCTTCCAGGTATTTCCAAATCATTATAGTTGCTTGACTCTAATCTGAAATATTCTGTTCTCAGTGATTCTACTATTGTGTCTTTCACTTTTTCTTTTCTGCAGAAGAAAGAACTCAAACCCTTCTGTTTAGGTTATTTATATCAACAGCAAAATTTCGTTCAGTCTCTATAGGCTTTAGAATCAACTCCACCTTATAAGAAGCAGGTAAGGCACAGCATGGTCTGAGGATCCCTGGGGATCCTAAGATGTTTTCAGAAACCTGTAAGGTCAAGACAATTTTCACAAAATGTTATTTTTATTTTCTTTTTCACCAGATTGGCATTTGCAGTGATGGTGTGAAAGCAATGGTGGGTGACACTGCTGATACTTAGCAGGAATTGAGACAGTGGCACCAAACTAGACCAGTACTGGCATAAACCTTCACTGCCACACACTTGCAGTTTAAACCAACCAACCAACCAACCAACCAACCAACCAACCAACCAACCAACCTTGTTTCACTTAAGAATGTCCTTCATGAAGCAGAAAAAAAAAATGTTATGTTAAATCTCTACCCTTGAGCACATGTCTTTACTGTGTGACAAATGGGAACACATAAGGCACTTTTGCTGCCTACCAAAGTTCGGTGGTTGTCTCGAGATAGGATTTGTGCAGTAGTTTGAGTTGTGAGCCAAACTACCTGCCTTTTTTCATGAAACACTGTTTTTGTTTTTGTTTTTTACTTGAAAGTACAATTCACAGACAAACTAGGATTATTCAGAGTTGGGTTTTTGGCAGAAATTTTCTCAAAAATCAATGAGAGTGGCATGATCTTGTCAGAATTGACAATATTTGCTGCTAATGACAAAATTTAAGATTTGCAGCAAAAATCAGAATTTTGGAAAATTTATATCAGCTTTACCATACCTAAAGAGTTTTCCTAAGAATTTGGTAGTGATATTACCAAGTTTGATTTTTGGATATTGGAGAGTGACATGTATCAACATTTGAGAAGTCTGCATACTTTTCTAAATAATTTTCTAGATAACCAGTACATAATGTTATAAAATCATACATGGGTCAAAGGTTCATTCAAAGTTTAAGATAGACCAATAGATTTTAATGTGCAAAAAGAGTGCAAAAAGCTCATCAATTGATGTCATTTCATAATTACATTGCAACAGAACATTAGGAAACTGACATCTGTTGAATTTTGGTGTAATATCGAAGAATGTCCACAATTACCTTAAAAGGCTATTTAAATACTCTTCCTTTTTGGAATACATATTTATGTGAGACCAGATTTTCTTCACAATTAAAATAGCATATCACAACAGACTGGAAGCAGACGCAGCTGTAAGAATCCAGTTGACTTCTATTAAGCTAAATATTAAAGAAATAAGTGAAAATGTAAAGGAATTGCACTCTTCTTACTATTTGTTTTTTGGCCTTGGGAAGTATGGCTATTTTTTCCATAAAAATTTTATATTAGTAACAAGTTTATAGTTATTTTAAAATGAATTATTAGATATTTAAAGTTTTATCGGTTTTAATTTTTAACATGGTTAATGTTGATAGATGTAACCCACATAAACAAAGGCTCTTTGGGGTCACTGAGAACTAAGAGTATCAAGGGATGCTGAAAGCAAAACGTTTAAAAACTGCTCATCTAACAGTATGAGTAGACCAGACCCGGGCAACTTCCGACTATGAGATGGATTTTATTAAAAGTTTTGTCTGAGAACAAACTGAGGGTTGATGGGAGGTGGGAGGGAGGGGAGGGTGGGTGATGGATATTGAGGAGGGCACCTTTTGGGATGAGCACTGAGTGTTGTATGGAAACCAATTTGACAATAAATTCCAAAAAAACCAAAAAACAAAAAACAAAAAAACCCAACCTGGATGAGGGAACAAGTCTCAGAAAATATTCTAGACTTAACTCCTGATGAAGAGGTGTACCTTGTTGCGACCAAGCTCACATTACATAATAAAAAGAATATTAACTGAAAAAAAAAAGTTTTGTTTTCACATTGTCCTGTTGGCTGTAAAAATTTAGCAAATAACCCTCTCATGTCTTTCACCAGCCAAATCCCTCTTGAGACTTCTATAACCCTCCTTTTATAGAAGGCAAGATATCACTGTATAAATGGACAAATGGTTGTGGTCTGTATCATCCCTTGTCCACCTATCCAGTTGGGAGAAGTCAGCTGCATTTTATGAAAAGCCAGGCAGGTGAAACAAGGTTGGGAAAGATCAAATTTCTTATGCATACCTAGTGGCAGATGAAAAGTTCAATAGCTCATAGTAAAGAGCTGACAAGAGCAATTGTTTTCAGGCAGAAAAAGAGAACTTGTTTCTGGATATTTTTTTCAATGAGTCTGGCCACAGCTGGGCAATGATTTAAACCTCCTAGGATTCTGACTTTAAGCTTAAAAATACATTTGCATATGCCAGCATTAGAAATGGAATCTCAAACTGCTGCCAATGTAGACAACCAAAAGGAAATAGAAGTCTATATTGTTCAAACGCTGAGCCTTGGGAGAGTCTATTACTTGGCAGCTGTGTAAACAGAGCTAAACCCTTTGCTTCTCCTCTGTTAGATACTTGGTTCTAAACAGGACCCGACCATCCCATGATGGTACATGCAAAAATGAAAATGTAGGCTATAGGTCTCATTGCATTCAAGAAACACTGAAAACTTTCTTTTCTTTATGGATGTGTGTGGACTTAAGAAGTGTGAAGGAAATGCAAAGTTAACTGGAAAGACAAGGGCCAGTGTGAAAATGACTTGTGTTGTTTCTTCCTTCCTCAGTGTCCATGTTTTTCTCTCACACATTTTCCTCCTTCTTTTCTCTCCCCATTTCTTCCTCCATTGAGACTTAGGATCATGAGCCATTTCTATAATGGAATGGCAGGATTAACCCTCCCTGCAACTAACTTCTTCGTTAGAGAAGAAACCATTTCTCCACGTGCCTCTCCATCCTCTGGGCGAAGTGGGTGAGATACGGGAGGATGTCTACTTGGGACAGCTTGATATGTAATTCCTGTGTTCAACTGAAAAATTGAGAAGAATTTTACTATTACTAAATTAAATGACTGCATTTAATTTTTTACAATATTTTTATTTGAGTAACATCTCTTTAACCACATAACTTCCATTTTATAATCCATTAGATTGAGAAGCTCCTTCTATTTGCTCTGAAGTGCCTTAGACTCTCTTGGATCACAGATTGGGTTTTCTTACTCTGATTATATTGCTACTAAATCAGTAACGTGCTATATACCTTTAATGTATTTCTCACTGTAATATTTTTTAAATGATTGCAGTGAACTTTGAATGATGACTTTGGTTATTGAATTAAGGTGGACTTAGTGATGGGGGAAAAGGTTGGCATGGTAGAAAACAGTAATAGTAATAGTAATGATAATAATAATGATGATGATTATAATAATAATAATAATATAAAAAGGGGAAGAGAAGGAAAGGAAGAAGTAGAGAAGGAAGAGGAGGAAGAGGAAAAACAATTTTCTTGGGTGTTTAATATTTGTTAGGCATGATTCTAAGTTCTTTTCTTATATTGATTCATTTAACTGAGATCAAATGGCCTTTTACGGGGCTCAGAGATGGACTGAAGCAAAAGTTATAAGAACTGAGACATTTGGGAGGATGGGTGGAGATGAGTTATAGTGAAGCAAGGGAATAAAGGTTGAACCAGGGATAAAAAGAGAAATCCATTAGCTACAAATTTTCTGTGCAGTGAACATGCTTATATGTAAATTATTTTGAATTTCTCCAAATAATTTGTTGAAATAGTCCTAGTATATCCACTTCATTGGAATTAATCATATCCAAAATTTATATTTTGAGTCAAAAGTAGAGATTTTCCCCCAATTGTATAGACTGTCCTCATCAATCTTGTCTCCCAGTGTTTTTTTTTGTTTTTTTTTCTAAAACTGTGCAAACATTAGATGTCAATGTTTTAATCTTGGTCAATGTGATACTACAAAGAAATTGCTTTTATTCTGTTATTGTTCAGTTCAATTATCTCATATGTCCTTAAACCTTAATAGTCATTTGTTATTTCATTTTCCTCTGTGTTTTTTTTTTTCATTTCCCTTGGAATATTAGTATCTTTGTTACTGGTTTGTAAGAGATTATTTATGACTAAGGAATGTTAACCATTCGCCATGCATTGTAAATGAAATGCCGTGTTTTGTCTCCAACATCTTACTGTGATGTTTTAATTTTGGTTGTACAGAAGTTGTGTGTTGAAATATAATAATGTTCTGCTTTTAAAAAAAAAGGAGGGGAATCAGAAGTAGAGAACTGAAATTTGAAAAAAAAATAATAATAAGTGTTGGGGATTAGTGTATGGAGCCCAGAGGACATGGAGTAGCTGATTTGAACTTTTGGATATCTCTTGTTGAGGGGTGAGTAACTTGAGGGACAAGAAAAGAAAGAAAAGAGATGAAGTGGGGTTGTATTCAGCAGTAGTAAATCTGGAGAATTTGTAGGAGAGCATGGGCTAAGATGCCAGGGTGGGAGGAGGTAAAAAGTGAGAGTTGGGTAAGTGAAGGTAGGTTGTAAGAGAGTGTGGGTAAGAGGAATGTCACCAACAGAAAACAAATTTGGAATATGGGACTCTGAGGAGAGCTGAGCAGGAATCATAAAAGTACATCATCTGACCCTGGAATGGATGGAGTGGGTGAGGCTGAGCTGTAATTGTTCCTAAGACAAGGGAGAGATAAACTGTAGTTGGCTGGTTGGTGGCAGAGTAGGTTGATGAACAGACTTACACCCAGAGGTGGGTGTGAGTTCTCTCCTGACCCCTTTTTTAATTTTTAAATGAAAGAGACCAGCTTTGTGTGTGTGTGTGTGTGTGTGTGTGTGTGTGAAGTAGGTGAGCAATAATTAGCAGCGGGTAGCTCTGACTCTTATTTTCTTAAACTGAGAGCATCAGAATTGCCTTTGCAATGACCTACATTAGCCACAGGAAGCTCTATAACTCATGTCCCCCATGCTTTGCTCCTCAATTTGCTTTGCTTGATGTGCAGGGAGATTTAGTGAGTCGGAGTGGCAAGCCCCCCGGGAAAGCCTGGGGAGTTTAGTGCTGACACTGCATTTAGTGCCACGATTGCAGCCTTTTTACTGTGTGTAAAGGGCCATTCATTTACTCTAATGTATACTTCCCAAACCCTTTATGAGGTGTTCTCTTGAGATTTCTTATTCTACTTGGTGTTGGTGCAAAATGTCTATTTTGGAGTAGATCCAAAAAATCAGTAAGTGGAAGATACTCTATAGCTATCTTTTGCCATTGTGTCTCTACGACCTTTAAAAAGTGTGTTACTTGAAACACCACTACCTAATACTTTTTAAAAGTTCCGTTGGCGTTTTTGTTGTTTATTTTAAAAATATTGGCTGTGCAGCTGGTAACACCAACTTAAATTACCAGCATGGTCAGACATGTTTATCAGTTGTAAGAAGAACTTTGCTTTTTGCAGAAATGTTTTAAATATACACCTTACTTCCTGCTCATGAATGACGGTCAACCAGAAAATCACAACAAATATAGGATATTCTTATTACATAGTTTGCTCCTTAATGACCATAGTATATAGCTGAATTTGTGGCAGGCCCTTTCGGTGGACTAGAAGAAGTCCAATTGCAACTGGGGAAATGTGTGGGAGAAAATTCTAAGTAGTTTCCACTGGCTGTGTTCAGAATGACATAATTATTGCTTTAATAGTGATCTTTTTGATTGGACATTTCATTTCTGAAGGCCAAAAAAATGTCAAAAACATAAATCTGATTGGTCCCCGTGGGAGAAGGAAGAGTATATGTAATTTCACAGATGGCTTCTGGAATTAGGGTCGTATTTTCTCCTGCCAGGAATTTTGCCCACTGGTGTTGAAAATTATTGGCAAATGATATTTTAGTGATAAACCCGATTTTTGTCAGTTCCATGGTTTCTCTTAAAAAGAAATCAGAAGATCTAACTGCTTTGATTCATATTTTTCCATGTCAACCATGGAGCTGGATAGAGCTTTCTTCTTCAGGCGGGTTATTTCCTCTCTGCCTGGTCTTAATCACTGCTTTGTGTCCTCATGTTATCTGCCTGGCTCCTGTAGGACTTTGAATTTGTGATTCAGCTTTAAATTTCGTAGGTGGATGACTCAGAATTCTGTTCCACAGCTCCGGTCCCCATCCAGCTTCTCATCCCATCTATAGTATCTATGCATTCTTTCTGCCCAGAAATCCCATTGACACCCAAATCACAACATACTACAAGTTTTTTCATTATTTCTTTCCTGCCTTCTCTTTCCAGCTTCGCTGCTATCCTCCTTGCTTTCTCAAAGTTGAATTGTCTGAGTCTTTCTCTTTTGCTTCCATATCTAAAGGCTATCAAGAGTTACTTCTTCCTTCTTAGCATGCTTTCATCTGCCCACATTCCTTACACTCGGTCTCTACATCCACCCACCATCCTCATGCAGGTGCAATCGATCCAGGTAGATCACCAGCCTCTAGGCAGCTTGCTGGATTTCTAGTTTCTGCTCCTATCTGTTTTCCAGGCAGGGACAAGAGTAGGCTTAAGCAGATTCCATTTTTACTTGGTCACTTTCCCCTTCAAAAAGCTGCTGTGATTTCCCATCTCTCATTATACCAAATGGAACTCTTCTGTCTTCCAAAGGCTTTACCTGTTGCCGCCACAAATACATTCTTACCAACTAAAGTTTATATTTCTTGGCTTGGATTCATTCACATCTCTTAGCCTGCTGGTTCCCATTCTATAGGTCTTTGCATATCGGTATCTTCCCTTCTTTGCTAGTTTCTGACCTCATTTGATATCCACCTTACATTTCCTCTCCTCCTCAAAGCATATGCTTGCTCATTCTAGTAGATGTTAATTATTCTTTTGCTCTGCATTCTGCCTAACTTGTACGTTGGGGTTAGCAGAGTGGAGTAGTTCAGAGCATGGGCACGCTTGAATTTAGCCACTGCCATGTACTGACTATGCGTTCTTAGGTCTTGCTGAGCCTCCATTATCTGAAATGCAAGCAAGGTATTAATAACAACACTGGTCTCCTTGGATTGTTATGATTAAATGTGATAACAAATAAATGTTTGGCACTCAGAAACCCACAGGCCAGTATCTCAGAGAACATCTCCAGCCATCCCACATGCCTACGAAGTGCAGTTATGCACTCTTTGAAGGGGAGAATCTGATTTTCCTCATCTTTGTACTCTGATGCCTTAGACCATGCCTGGCAAAGATTAATTATTCGATGATATTTGTTGAAAAATGAAGATAGGGTATGTTCATGAATTGATTACAAGGATTAATTATTGTGATTTTTATTGCTATTATTTCACAATTTTTTGCCATTACACCATGAACAAGAAGGAATATGTACAGTAAAGTGCATTTTCCAACTATGAGTATTTTTGGGGAAGTGTGTCTTAGGGTAACTGCAGCTTCTTGATTACCTTCTAAAGGCAGTGACAGGAAGTTTGAGGATATTTCATTCTTTTGTATTCTTTGCTTCTTTTTTGCCTTTCATTCCTCTGTCATCTACTTAGGGATTCATTATATATTCATCATAGCTGCATATAAATAATATGTAAATTAATATTCATGACATTTTGGATTTTTTTTTGTTTTTTTGCTTTATTTTTGGAATTTGGGTCAGAGGGGGGTTCTTCATTTCTCAGTGTTTCCATTTTCTTAGTTTCCAATTGAGAGCATGAAACAGGCAAATTTAATCATTGGTAACTGGTGACAGTATTCTCCGAACTCATTGTATTTGCAAATATTTCTGGCATCATCACCATTGGCATCACCATCCCCACTAACGTGGAAATTAAATTTCATTCAGATAAATTTTCCCAAGAACTTGCCGTGGTGTTACCTACTATTTCATGTGTTCATAGACATCTTTTGCTTTGGAAAGGGAAAGTGCCAGGATAAGCACTATTGTGTTCAGTATGTAGATGAACGTTTTATAGAGATAGGATTGTACTGGAGACAAAATTAATTGTGACAGTTTGGGAGGAGTTTTACAGAAAAAGAAGATTAACATGTTAGGTCTTTAGTGGCTGTCTTCCCTGATGCATATAATGCTAGGCAAAATGAAATCTATGTGCCCAGGCTCAGTGGAGGAATGTTTACTGAGTCCATAGAAATTTGAGCAGGGCACATCTCTAAGGGTTTATGACAGCCTATATTCTTTCCTCAGTGTGGGGATGAATTGGTGCATTATCGTCTAAATTGGAAGTCATGGTGAAAGTTCTTTTTTGATTCTCTTATTTATTTATTTATTTATTTATTTATTTGTTGTTTATTTGTTAAGAAACTTGCATAGAAAGTGTCTTGCTTATTCTGAAGTTGCTATTATTCTTCAGACCAGAACAGATTATACCATTGTATTTCTTCAAATATTTATGAATACATAAAAAGGAAGATATTTATATAGCGTGAGACCAGATCTAACTTCATTTGTTTCTTTGATTCTTCGACATAGGCTACGTAATACAACCTGTTGTGGTAAAAAAGTCACATTTTCAAGCTTTTGAATGATTTTTGCAATGATAATACAGAAAAGTTATTTTTATATATTCACATTTTTTTCTTTTCCTCCAAGGAAACCAACATGTCTGACAAAAGTGACTTAAAAGCTGAGCTAGAGCGCAAAAAACAGCGCTTAGCACAGATAAGAGAAGAGAAGAAACGGAAGGAAGAAGAGAGGAAAAAGAAAGAGGTAAATACTGGGTATTGGGGTGTTGCAGGGAAAAAGGAAATCACTTGATTCTAAGGGACTGGTCAAATGATTAAGAGGATGCTCTAGAAGAATCCTTCTAGGATCTCTGAATAAAATGAACGGGTATCTGCATACACAGAGTAACGAGATCATTGTCACCTGCTGTGTCCTGGCCAAGCACCACCTATGCTCCAGAGGTCTCCAAGCCCCAGGTTCACCTTAGACTTGAATAGCACCTGAAAGTGGTCCGTGAAATCTCTATTGTTAGAAATTTCTTAACCTTTCTGTATCTTGGTTTCCTATCCTTAAAATAGGAATACTAATATATATATTTTTGTGGGGTTGTGAGAATTAAAAGAGTTAATCTTGTAAAGCACTTGGTAGTACCCAGGCTCTGGTAAGTGTTTAATATGTGTTAGGGCTCTTAAAAAGTATTTATTTATGTATTTATTTATGTATTTATTTATATTTTAGAGGGAATCTTTTTTTTTTAGTCTAGTTTTGAGAGAGAGAGAGAGCAAGAGAGCATGCTCGTGCATGAGTGGGGGAAGGGCAGAGAGAAAAAGGGAGATTCAGACCCAAAACAGGCTCCAGGCTCTGAGCTGTCAGCACAGAGCCCGATGCAGGGCTCAAACTCATGAACTGAGAGATCATGACCAGAGCCAAAGTTGGATGCCCAACTCACTGAGACACCCAGGGACCCCAAGAGAAAGAATCTTAAGCAAGCTCCATGCTCAGCATGGAGCCTGATGAGGGTCTTGATCCTACAGGCTGTGGGATCATGAATTGAGCCAAAATCAAGGGTCGGACACTCAACCGACTGAACAATCCAGGAGCCCCAATATATGTTAGTTTTAAGAAAAAAATTTTGCAAAACTACTAGCCTGGGGTGCCTGGCTGGCTCAGTTGGTTGAATGTCTGACTTCAGCTCTGGTCATGATCACACAGTTCGTGAGTTCGAGCCTCGCATTAGGCTCTGTGCTGACAGTGCGGAGCCTGCTTTGGATCCTCTGTGTCCCTCTCTCTCTGCCCCTCCCCTGCTTGCAAGCTCTTTCTCTCAAAAATAAGCAAACATTAAAACACACACACACACACACACACACACACACACACACACACACAAACTACTAGCCAGAACATTTTAGGAGAACAATAGAAAAATGATGCCAATGGATCTCCATGGTTTCCTAAGGGATGTGTGTTTTTCAGCATAAACAAGGATCCTAGGTCTGATAGAGGGAAAGCAGTATGTCCCCCTCTTGGGGAGAGGGTAGGTAGTATGGTAGTAGACTCTGCTCCATGGACATAGAATTATGACATTTTGAAACTAGAAGAGATTTTAGAGGCTTTCTACTGACACCCCTCGTTATGCCCACAAAGTAGCAGAAACCCAGAGATGAAATATCACTTTCTGTCTGCCACACCCAGAATCCAGGGCTCTGGATTCCCAGTTCAGTGCGTTGCTGTCATGTCATGTTTTCTTCTCCTAGCTCAATCCAACAAATAATTTATTTTTAATTCTCCAATTTGTTGCGGTCATGTAGAAATAGCCCACATCTTGTACAGAAACCAGATGCCAAAGGTGGTTTGGAATAGTTTTCTGAGAAGGAAACTTTATGTGTGATATACTCGTGTGTTTAGAAACCAGAGCTGTCCCATACTTGGAGTCTTTCTGTAAGGAAAAAGAAAATGTCTTTTGATGCCTTACAATCTAGATAGGCTCTGTTTCATACTATAAGGGTGGGAGACCAAGGTAACAGATTTGTAACAATTATTTCCCAACAAAGTAAAACATAATTGCAATTGTGTTTTAGCCTCCTGCCAGCTCACATCTCTCCCGTTCCATTACACTTTGATTGATGCCACAGTCTTATTTGTCCTTGACAGTGCACATAATGTTTTTCTCTTGGTGATCTTTGCTATTATGTATGCAGTCTTTGAGTGAAGTAGAGGTGAGAGTTGACAAGGAATGGCTATTCATTTCCAGGCAAAGCCAAAAAAGGCATTAGGTTATTATGCTTCCTTTCCTTCAAATGTCAACACTTACTATAGTTTTATAGCACCTGTTATCCTTTACTAATAACCAGTTTCCTTTTAAACTGACATTCTAACATTCAACTTGGATTTCATAGGATTACTACAAAATGTGATGTGGTATGGGAAATCCGGTTCCAAATTATGCTGTCTGCCTTGTCTTTGTCACTTCACCCATGGAGGTGGGGTGGGGGGCGCGCGGGGAATTGCAGGCAAACAAGGCTGATCGAAACAGGCCATCCTTTCTGTTTTTGTACCCGGCAGCTTTGCCCGATGGAGATTTGGCCCGTTACACAGCAGATGGAGCCCTAGGAGGTTGCCAGTGGCAGGTGGTAGGGAATGTGGTACACCTGGGCTCTGTATTTTCTGGGCCTGGAATTAAAGCAACGGTCTTAGTTTCCTTGTTTCCACAGAGTTAAGCCTGTCATATCCTGACCTTGCTCCATGGGCTCCCGTGGCAGTACAGAGCCCTCACTCTCCATCTCAAAGGTTTTGATTCGAAAGGTCCGACCGGGGCCAGACTTTGCGATTCATTGGATGACACCATCCTTAAAGCCTGTCTTGTTCCTCAGCAACCCGTTTCCCCCTGCAAAAGATCTTTCCTTAATTGGGTCAGAGTAACTTTTGTAGACTGTGATGAGTTGGTTTGTCTGAGCAGACTTTGCCGTAAGACAGAAGCGGGGAAATTCAGTGATTTTGCCCCAAGGCTTTTGAGGTGATGTGGCTGGGAAACCTGGCTCTGCCCTTCACAGAATGGCCTTGAGTGAGTATGAGACCCTTCTGACCTTGTTCTCCCTTGTGTAAAATGGGGAAAATATTGGTGCCTACCTCACAGAGTTCTGTGAGGATGTAAGGAGAACATAAGGCACAGAGGAACTGGTCAGTAAGAAGCAGTGGTTATTCTGCTCTTGAGATTGGCAACCAGAATAGGAGAATGCAACCCCGTACGGTTGGCTACATACATTTATCAGGATCCTGCTGATGAGGCCGTTTTCCAAAAATACTGTTATTGGACGGATCTTATAATTCAAGTCTTCCAGTTTCCTGGAATTATAGCATTTTGTAGCTGCAAGAAACCTGGAATTTTCAAATGAGGATACTGGGCCCCAGAAGTCAAAGCCTTAAGGGTAGCCGCCCTTATCTCCAGTCTCAGGAAGGATCCCCTCTTTCAGCCCGTGGCCCTAAACAGAAACCTGGGGTCATTCTTTTACTACCCCTTCTCCAACTTATAGTGGTCATCAGATCCTGGATGGACAAGACAGCACTTTCTTTTCTCCCCCATCTTCTTTCTCCTTAAATCCACATTCTGGCCAGTCTCAGTTACTTACATATCCCGTATGGGCCACACTCTCTCTTGACAGGGAGTTTGTGAATATTTACTTACTGCTTGTACCATTCTCCTACTTCTCTCTATTGTCCTTCTCCTGACTGTTAACTACCTGTCTTTCAGTTCTCACCTCAAACATCACTTCCTCCAGAAAACCTTCTCTTATACCTTTCTCCCACCATGACTAGTTAGTCCAGCCCCTATCCTTGACCTCATCAAACCAGTTAGCACAAAGCAGTATGTTTGCATCTTCACTCGTCTTTCTCTCCTAAGAGAGGGCAGGCGTTTGAGGACAGGGCTGGTGTTTTTCAGGTGAATGTCTAGCACAGATCCTGCCACCTAGCAGGACTTCAATAAAGGGTTAAACAAAGAATGATTGAGTGCGTGAGTGAACACAGCAACTAGTTAGCACTAGTCTGAGATGCTGGTCACAGACACCTTTTCCAAACATCTGGAATTCTTTCCTGAAAATATCCTTGGAAATTCTGATCTTGAGTCTATGGGATGCCCCAGTCAACTGTCACTGACTCCTGAGTTTTAAGATTGTCTAGTTTTTGTGGTGTTTGTAGAGTGTTAGCAATAGCCTTAACTTATAGGCTTGATTTTTAACTTTATTTAAGCTTATATTTTAAATGACACAAATTTAGAATAAAAATGAAACAAAATGCTTCTTAATGCCAATCTGAGTGACTATTTTTTTACCAGGACTGAAAACTGGTGTGAGTTAGGACCACCTAGGTTGATTATCTCCACAGAATCCAGAAAGCTATACATGTATAAAATTACCACTCTGTGCTTCTTTGGATGTCAACTGTTTTCTTGGTTGTGGTATTATGGATGAAATCTGATTTCAAAATAAATATAGTGGCCACCATTTCAGATTCAGTCCCAACTTCATGAAAAATTAGCTTTAATGCAATGAGGTGTCCTTAATGGGGCCACCCTGAAGTTTCGTCCTGTCCTTGACCTTCTGCTGGATTGCTGTAAGGTAGGACAGACAGAGGTTTCCTGGCCTGTCCTCACTTGTTCCTCTAATAACTATGGAGCTGTCTTTGAAAAAGTGACTGACAGTTCTCAGCTGACAAATTTGCTTTCTTTGATTTTCCTCCCTGGGTCTCAGCTGTGATTACTCTTTGCAAACAGAAATATCGTTTTCTGGGAAAGACACCTAGCACATTTTTTAATTGCTAGCACTGCGAAATCACTCCTATTGAGTCATTAAAATATATTAGGATTCTACAGTAATTACATGGAGAAAATCAAAAGTTTTGTGACTAGAGCACTTGGTATAACTAACTGCCTTGGATGTAGTATCACTCTGTTTAGTTTAAGGTACTAATTGGTAACAGATAGGAATTGCCTTTATTTCTAATAAGCCCCAGTTACCTAAGTTTGCATTTTCCTTGTCACCTCTGAGTGCCGATAGCTTTCTTAAGCTTTTGTTACATCTAGATGGACATTTGTCCTTACTAATATATGTCACTATATTGCCTTCTTCCTTAAGAATTAAAGAAGGTGGAAGGCAGAGAATGAGTTGTAGAGGCACCTGTATGAAAAGGAATGAAATTTTGGAGGAGGAGTTCAGGTGTGCTGTTTTTGCACAGTGTATGGTTATGCATGCTGATGTGTGACATGCCCTCTATGTGTTTCTTAAATGTTTAATGCTTAAAGAATAAATTTAAAAAAAAATCTGTGCCTTTCTGCATAGGACATACATGACAGAAAGTTTTAGATAATATACTCTAAGTTTATTGGAAAGGAAAGGATTAGGCAGATCTTCTTCGGTTCACTCTATTTAAGCTCCATTAGAACCTCCTTGTCTCATTACCATTGACACTCTGTTGTCCTTCACTATGTTTTTGTTAAAAGAATGAGGAAAGGTTAATGACTCTTTTTGTTGCTAGGATATAGCAATGACTCTGTTATGAACACTGGGTCACTGAAAGTTTAGAGGACTCCTAACAGTGCTGTTGTAAAGACGCTTGCTGAACAGAGTGCAGTTGGCGGAAGGATGTAGAATTCTGAGATTCTATAGTTATAGAATAACAATTACCAAAGGGAGATAATTGTTCATTTATTCAATACATTAAAAAAAATTTTAATGTTAAATTTTGAGAGAGAGAGACAGACAGAACACGAGTGGGGTAGGGGCAGCGAGGGAGACACAGAATCCGAAGCAGGCTCCAGGCTCTGAGCTGTCAGCACAGAGCCTGACATGAGGCTCAAACTCTTGAACTGAGAGCTAATGACCGGAGCTCAAGTTAGACACTTAACCTCTCAGCTTTACTGTGAGGATATAGTGGTGAACAAAATAAACACATATCTGCTCTCAGTAAAGCTGAAAGTCCAGTGATGGCTAAACTCTCCACTGTAAAATCATATTGTTTCATACTGGGTTCCTAAGATGGATTTTGCTTATCTTAGTTTTTCCATTTGTATTTCAGTAACTTCTATGGTAATTCCCTTTTGTTTGATTTCCTCCTTCCTTTTTTTAACTTTCTGATATGTGAATGTTGATATAGATCCTCACTCTGCAAGGTCCTCCTTCCTATTTTAGTTCTATCTTTGCCTCTGTTGTGCGCATACACTTTGGAACTTTCTTCAATAAGTTTAAATGTTAAAATTGGAAAAGAATGTGAACTTTGCTATCTTCACGGATAGAGATTAAACTGTCATTTCAGAATTTTGGGCTAGGTGAGAGTGCCAGAAAGCCTCTAGTGCTCTCATTAGCCTTCATCAACCCCCACAATGACAGTTTTTCCTCAAATGACAGGTAGACTTCAAATATGAGAGCATTTTAAGCCTGAGATGAATAATAACAAAAGTGTCGAGCCCAGCATTATGTGCAGAGATGCATTTTGCTTATAATCATTGTGTAGGTTGTCATCTGGAAGTAAAAGTTGCATGGACTTTTTCTGCTTCAGATGCCACGATGTAAATTATGCTTTGGTGCTTTGAAATGTACCCGGCTACCCTTGAAGCAGATAATATACCTGTTAGGGTACCCAACTTGCCCCTCGGGAGGAGGGTGTGTTTGGTAACTGGATAATTGGCTTTGACAACCTTAAGATAGCTTCACTTTTGTAAACTCTCAAAGCTTTATCATGAAGCAGGATGTTACCATGTTTCAGATGTGGGATAAATGCCTTAAGTAATTAACTATGTTAGGAAATAGAAAAGACCTGAATGTTTAATTAGCCCAGAATCCCACCGATGACCTTCTTTAACCTGTATTTTGTTGTTCCTATCCTATAGAAAACACGAACCAGACATAAGATCTGTCTATATGAAGCCCTGTGTTTGTTTGACAGAATTTGGGAAACTTCTTCTGAATGATTTTTTTTTATTCTATATTTTTCTACAAGATAATTTTCTCCCTTGAGTTAATATATTTAATGGAAGCCTATGAAAATCAGAATTAAGTTACAACACTTAGATATCAATATTGCTCACATGCCTCAATAAATATTGTAGCATGGTTTATTTTAAACCATGGTAAACTTAGATTGCTGATACAGAGTGTATTTTACAGTTAGAGATTTCAGAACTAGTTTTATTTTTTAGTCAGATCCCAGTAATTCTTTGTTTTTGTAATTCCAACATGGGGCGTGAATATTATAAACACGCACTCATCAAGAATTGATAGATAGTATGTCTTCCCAGAAGGGACAATGGGGTTGAAAAAGGCAAACAATTAAAAAAAAGAATAATCCATATTATCCCAGCCAGAAATACTTAACTCTGATGGTTTCTTTCAAAACTGAGTGAGAGAAACTTTCATACCATGCGATAAAAGCAGGGGAAAGAAAACCTTCAAACAAAAGAGAAAGCACCGGGTTAGTAATTATTAAGTGGAGCAGTTGCAGTGTTTTTTCATCCTTTATACACATGATTATATCTATTTATGGCTTTTGCTTGGTCTTCACTGCCACGCATTTACCACTTTCAGTTTAAGCCAGGAAAAGCATATACTTAGTTCTGTTATTAACTTTTCTTACTGGCATCTACTCTTTTTAGGCTGATATGCAGCAAAAGAAAGAACCTGTTCAGGACGACTCTGATCTGGATCGCAAACGCAGAGAGACAGAGGCTCTTTTGCAAAGCATTGGTATATCACCGGAGCCCCCTCTAGGTACCTGAACGGTGTTACTGTTTTCTTAAATTTGACTTGCATGGGATTTACCATGTCCAGCGTTTACTGTTCTTTTATGTTTCTTTTATTTTTATTTTTGAAGAAATTCTGTGGCTTATGGTTCAGCTGTATTTATTTTTGGAATTGAGGGGGCTGGAAGGAGATGGAAAGACAGATTGCTGCTTATTGACTGATTATATGGTCAACCTTCTCTACTGTGTACTAGTAGATTATTTTATACTTGTTAAACGAGTTGCCACATGGTAAACACAAGAAATCTTGGAATCTTTTTCTTAAATTGTTCTTCATTTCCATCACTGAATCCTAGCCTCTCTCTGCCAACCTAAATACTGTGAATCTGGTTATGAATTTCATAACCACTACAGGCATAGAATTATTCCATGATGAAAATAGAAAGCTCAGTGGGAAATGTGAAGGAAAACTTAAAATAGTGACAAATTAACAGCTACTTAACAAGTTTAAATTTATTCAAGTCTATTGTAGATCTTGGTTTCACTGCTAATTGGCATTTTTATTGCAACACCCCTCCTCCAACTCATTCATTTGTAGTTAATTGTCCACAATCTCATTTTGTGACTAGGGTTTGGATATTGAATTATTTGGTTTATGTGTGTTGAAGGTAAACTTCTACATGATGTGTTTATTCTGTCACTTCATTGTGTACCTCTCATGTGATCATTTATTTTATTTCTCTTTATCCATTTGCTTTCCATACATTTCAGGATAATCCTGGGGTGTCTGTGAAACTACATGATAGCCAATATAGTAAAAAAAAAAAAAAAGACTTTAAAAATAATGCATATAAATAGATACAATATCAAGTCTTCATTTCAAAATAGTTTGTTTTTTTAAATCCCACCATTGGCTTTTATATTAAAATAAATTTTTATTTATTTCCATAGTTACTTAAACTAAGAATAAAAATTGTCCCATGTACAACAAAATGATAAGTATTTTATTAATATAAGTAAGAAAAAGCAATATGTAATAAGCTAATGAATTATTAAGTGTTACTGGATATAATTTAACATATACACACACAATTAAAACACCATAAAAAAGTATTTTATACTGACCCTCAGTTTGCATTAGGTAAAATCATATGTCTAACAATTATAGAAGGAGCCCCTACAAGATGTTGGTTACTTCGTTTAACTCCTTTATGGTATGGAAGATGTAACCTTTGGGATATTTGGCTGATGGACCTTCTTTGAGGAGCTGACAAACTTCTTAATACTTAGTTGACTTGTGACATAATGTAGACACTTTGCAGTAATCCATTATGTTTTTGCCTCAAAATAGCCTTTGAGATTCTGTTGCAGTGTGAACACTGGTTAAGCCCCATAGTCGTATGTCCTATTTTCTTCTATTCTAAATAAAGCCAGCAATTAAACTTTAAGAACAAAACAGTTAAATATCTCTAAACCATGACCACTATGGCCAAATTCTGAGCTATCCCTGCATTCCTGCCAGGGGACTTGGTGAGAGTGGCGCCCATTTTCAGTTTTCATTCATCTCTCCAACTTACCCTCTGACTTACTATGGAGGGTAATCAGTGAATTAATTATGGGAGCTCACGAAATTCCCAGTTTCATGACAGATCTGCCGTTGTGTTATAGGATTTGGACAAAATAGTTAAACCCTTTACTCTATTAAATAAATAAAAGGAAATTGCACATGATTGAAACCAAATGGGAATCTACACTTATGTATTGAAGTTTCTTTCTGCCCATATGGCTTCTTTGGCATGTGTGATATTGAGAATCCCCTGAATTTGTCTGGCCTGGAGCCATCTTGGCTATTTGGTGCAGCTTCTATCTGAAGGACGTTTGGCTTGTACCTGAAGGACAGAAAAAATATATATATACATTTACATTTCCTGTACCTTTTTTCTTTTCTTATCCTTGTGTCAGATTTTCAGCTTGCACTGACCTCAATCTTCGAACTTATTTCTCCGGTCTTTAGAATGGCTGTTTACTTTTGTGCCCATGGCAGTGCCTTCTAGCGCTGCCGCAGGCGAAGGGAAGCAAGTTCCGAACACAGTAAACAATACAATGGGATGAAACTATTCATTAAATGTAAAAATAAAGCCGCCTGGCATTTTCTTTTGTTTTGAAAAAGATTTTTAAATTACCAGGTTCAACATTTACTCTTTCTCTATCTGTCATTTAGTCTCACATAGTAAATGCAGTTTATATTCCACAGAGAATTGATTTCCCTCCAATGTAGACATACAACAGACTTTCCTCTCTCTCTTTGACGATTTAAAATTATTCAGAATTACTTATTCCATAATGTTTCAAAGTTTTATAGACACCCACTTTTTTAATAGGTCACATCTATACTAACAGAATAAAGTGGAGAATTGAAATTATCTGGATAGGTCACCCTAGAGAGATATTTGAGTTGAAATATCTGAATAGCTATTTTGATTCTCCATTTCACTTTGTTAAGGTGGACATGGCCTTAGAATCCCTAAGTTAATTCTGTCTAAATTCATTTCAAATTTTAATTTCCAAAATATGAAAAATTCACTTGACTTTCTTCCTTTTCTTTCCTTTTTTTTTTTTTTCCTTATCCCATCTTAATCTCTCCTGGCCATACAACCACTTTAATTTGGGCCCATTTGTTTTGATTTGTCTGACACTGCTCTTCTCCAGTGCAGTCGCTGCATTTTTTAACATGGGATACCTGTTATTTTCATTATTTAGTCCCAACCCCTATGTCTCCCTCTTCGAAATCAGTGAGCACTCCCAGTGAAGCTGGAAGCCAAGACTCAGGAGACCTGGGACCATTAACAAGGTAAGAACTGTCCCTCTAACAAAGGCCAGGGGGGATGTCAATATTATAAGAAAACAGAGGCCAAAAAACACCATGCCACTCTGTTGTGTGCTATTAAATGTCCATGCATCTGCATGTATACTCAGTCAGTTTATATTTAGATTTATGGTGGCTTGCTGTTTTAGTGGCATAGAAATGATTTTGAGCACTAGAAATGATAAACTTCTACCTTATTTTTCCTTGATTGGGCTAATTTAGCACCATGTGTCTTGTTTGACAAACACAACCACATCCATTAGCTTAGGCCTAAAAGAAAGAAAAGGATCAAAGGCAAGTGGAATATATATCCAGCTTCTTATTATTCTACTCTGGTTTGGTTTCCATGGGAATTTTTGTTAATAGAACACTAACATGTTCTAACCCTTAATTTAATTTTTTAAGCGTGGTGCTTATTGACTTAATAGTATTGACTAATTTGATAACTCAGTCCCCAAAGTGTTTTTATTATTATTACTAATTATTATGATCATCAGAGTTGACTGCTCTGTCTTCTAAGTCAATTGCCAGATTTTTATTACACTATATATACTCAGAAGATTAGGTAACTTCTGAAAGTGAATATATAGACATTTTCTAATTTGACCACTGAAGGGGTATCCAGAAGGCAAAGATGCGAAGAGAGAAAAGAGAAGTCTCATTAACATGCATGGAGTCATGGTAACTTTCTTAAGCCAGTTGCCTTTGCTAGGACTCCCGTATGCAGGTGCCACAGGCAGGTGATGTTAATGAGCTGGGCGTGGGGGCCTGCGGCAACTGGCTGGGAAGCACCATGGCTAGGCCAGATGGTCTCCTCACAGCTCAAGCTGGTTGAGCTCATGTGGAAATACGGACCCGATTTTTCCACATCTTTCCATTTTTCATTAGAAGCCAAAAATTAAGGGCTTCATGCAAAAATCTCCTTAATGTTAAACGTTAATGACTTTGTTAAAAGTAGTTGTGGGGCAGCTTTTGTCTCTGGGCTGGCAATTTGTGACCTCTGTCTTTGACTCGTAATTAAGATAAAAAAAAAAAATAATAAAATAAAATAAAATAAATAAAATAAAATAAAATAAAGTAAAATAAAATGCTTTACTAAAACTTCAAATAAAAAAAAAAATCATCCACCACACTAGTGTTCTAACAAATCAGCCTTTGCCTTGTCCATGTATCTTTCTATCCTTGTCTACCTGTGTATATTTCTTGTTACCATGTGTGTTACTGCGTGACAGGTAGACAATTTTGCATTTTTCTTTTTCCATTTAACACATTATCATAAGCATTTTCTTTTGAAAGGACATTATTTCGAGGCCGAGGCAATTTTGGTAGAGAAAAATATGGAAATCAGAATAGTCTAGTATTAGCCTGAGCTGTAGCGTTTTTGCATTTTGTGTGTGTATGTTTCCTTTTTTCTTTCTGAAACCAATATGTAAGTAAGACTGGAATTGTCTCGCCCATATCTGCCTGTTGGTGTGTTTCAGAATTGAGTATTTGTTTTATACAGGGAATTTTGAAACCAGTGGACACTACTTTCAGTTTGAGAAAAATGGAAGTAGAGATTCTGTGGGTACCAGGCTGGTTTATTTTAGCAAATCGCCTTTGTGATTTGGGGGCAGCACACGTCTTCTCTCATCTTTTGCTTTGAACACTTCAAAAGGTCTTTGAGAGGAGGGAAAAAAGTAACAATAACACAGTTCTGTAAGATCTAACATTTGTTCAAGAGCTGGCACAATATAATTACATTCCTTAGGGGGTCCATTGGCCTATCATTAAGTTAATATATTTGCCTGTTTCTATACAATGATGGTGTTGTGTCATTAATGCTCAGCTTCAAGGGGTGCATTTGGCAGCATTAAATTCTATTACTGACTTCACAGTTGATGAACCCTTTTGAAAACTCTGTAGAGAAAGCTGACCTATGCTGTTACTGCTTTGGGGACAGCAGCAAATATTTCTTCTCAGAGAACATCACTCTTCATTTTTCCCCCACTTATATGATGTTTTTGTAACTTAATGAATCACTTTGGAAGAGGTACTGTCTACTCCCACCCTGAGTAAATTCCAACTAGCTTCCATTCTTGATAGGACCGTTCTGGCAAGGGTGGGCAACTAGAAGTCAATGAGCAGATTCCTTCCTGGATGCAGGTTTCATAGGAATGCAAGAAAATTGACACTGAGGAAATGATGATTTTCAGAAAAACTGAGCACAAGATTTGCTTGAGGAATAGGAATATTAGGAATATCTTAGGATATCTTGCCCTTATTTTGGACTAAGGAAAATCCCATGCAAGTTTATGTCTTTGCTTCTATAAATAGATATGAATTAATTTCAAGAGAACCTTAAAACTTCAGTTTTTAAAATTCCACTTGGAATATCTTTTTCTATAGAAGAAACCTCTTTGAAAACAATTACTATTAACTTTAACACGTCATAAAACATGACTGGGAAAAAGACTTGGTAAATCCTGAGGATATAGCTCTATAGTCACAAATTTGCTGATGTGTGTGGAATTTGGGCTCTTTGAAAAGTGGAACATCTTTCAGAAAATAACTCAGAAATAAAATTAACACATCTGGTCCTACCTAATGGTGCACATACATTCTCTGATCCATCTGTCAGAATCTAAAACCAAAACTGAAATTTTCTTTACAGAGCCTAAACTGGCAAACATTTCTTATGTAACCTCTGTGAGTGGTTAATTTGCAAAGTGGCACATTTAATATACCTTACGGAAAAGTTTAAAGTAGGGCTTTAAAAAAGTCAAGTATAACAAAAATTACTTTTATTGATTTTTAAGAGCAGTTGAGTAAAGGTTTTAAAACCAGTGAATAGAAAGTAGAAATATGTAATCATTTTTCAATTATACTAGTGTGATTTAATTTTAACTTAAAGGGTCACAATTTGTTTTGCAGTTTCTGCTTCTGTTGACATTGCCTGCTTCTCATTTGCAATTTACATTTGTGGCATTTTTCTTTCTCTTAATTTTGGTGGAAGCAATCATTGCTCAGTTAATCATACTGGGCAAAGAACAAGCTCTTAGATATTAAAAAATCTATTTTATTAGTAAAACATTTGGAAGACTAGTTTTACCTAGATTTAAAAATCCTGCATATACTATATGCAACTGAAATCCAACACAGTATTAAGAAGGTACTATGCTATGATTAATTAGGATTGGTTAAAAATTTCAAGGATATTTTAGTGTAGAAAATGTGTTACCATAATTCAGCATATCAAAAGATCACAGAAGGAAGAGTGATCATTTAGTAGTATTTAGTTAAATGGTACATGAAAAATTTAAACACCTATACCCATATTTTAAAACTTTTTGTAAATGAAGAATAAAAATATTTTTTCTCAAAATGTTAAGTATTAATCTCAAACCAACAGCCTATATCTTTTATACACAAGAGTGATGCATCTAGTACTTTATAGCCCTGAAAGAAGAATGACTTATATTTAGTTGAATAATACATGTCTCCCTTCCTCAGGAAATGGCAAGTTCCTTGAGGTCAGGGAGTGAGTGATATTTGATAAATGTTGGTTGAATGAGTCAACTATTTTCCTAATTTTTACAGATGAGGACACTGAGGCATAGACAGAATAAATAATTGTCTCAAGTTCACACAGAACATAGCTACAGTGCTAGGTTTTAACTTAGACAGATTGTCAGAAATGTTCACAATCTATACCACTACCTTACATGATCTCTGACAACAGTTGATATATCACCTATATCACCTATAAGGTGATAGGTGACTTTAACCCAAAAGGTTATTATTAGTATTAAATAAATTAGTATCTGTAAAGCACTTAGAAAGGAGTCTGGCATATGTGAGTTTTAGCTATTGTGGTTTTTTTTTTTTTTTTTCACCTGTTTCCAGTGGGAAGAGATCTCTTTAGATTCTCTCATAAAATTTGTTGGTGTCATTTTCAAGTTTGATGATGCTGTATCTTCATCTAAGTAATCATGTAAAAAAGTTGAATGTGACAAGGCCAAGGATGGATTGTGGTCCATGTCCCTGGACACCACTTTCTGGGTTGTCCACCTCTTAATCCCTAACTTTCATAGATTCAACCAGAAATGAATCTAAGTGGTAATCATTCACCCACCTTTATTCTTCTCATTCACATGGATGGATCACAGGGGACTTTGCACCAGGGTCCTTCTCTTGGTTAGCCAAGATTCCTTTGGCTTCTCAGGGCTAAACCTAAATTGGAGGCTGTACTAGCCTGCCTAAACCCAGGCAGGTGTATTGATCTCATAAAGTTCGCCTGACTACCAGGGTGTAAGCAATACCATGTCCCAAACCTGATTCAAGGAAGAAAACTTTCAAAATGATTTGAAAAATAAAGTATGTGTTAATATGTTAATATTATACAATTTATTATAATAATAACACCTATCCCATAGCATCGTTAGCAAAATAGTCAGAAGGAGAGGTTACTGATGTTTGCCTTTGGTGAGAAGTGGCATGGGGTGATGGTAGTAAAAGAATTAATTTCTGTCTTCTTTTTCAACTGTATATGGTCTTAACACCATCATTAGTTCTATTTTCCAAGTGATTAGGACATTTGAGTTCCCTCACATTTTATTTTTAATATCCTCTTAGTATTATGGAAAAAACATCCGTGCATTTGTGTAATTAGAAGATATGGACAACCAAAAATTAGAGAAAATTCATATTCCTACCACTGGAAATTATATTCTTAGTGTATATTCTTAACACCTTAGTGTATGTTCTTTCACAAAATATATATGTCTGAAACATAGATATATGTCCAAAACATATATGTCCAAAATATATATATGTCCAAAACATATATATGTTAAATGATATCATTATACAAGCTGTTGAATATGCTTTTCTAATTGAGTGTCTCTCTTTTTCCATTTCAATACATTTTCATCTTATCTAATATCTACACTTTTTTTCAGATTTCCCCAATTGCCCCAACATAATCCTATTGTATTTAAAATCGATCCCTGTCCTCCCAGCTCTCAGCATCTATTAACCAGAACTCTTATATCCATAGATTTTCTCTAGGGAGGTAAGGTCCCTCCCAAGGGGTCCTAAATGCAGCAGCAGAAGAAATGTCTTCTGAAGCACTGAACAGGAGAACAAAGGTATAAAGGGGAATGGATTAAGGGTCACTCAGACTTTCAGCTTTTTGTGCACTCCAGATTAGAATTTGGGACAAAGGAGCAGTTGTCTGCACACCCTATGCTGTTTGATTTAAACACTAGGCTTCTATGTAGTAAATATTAAGTTTCATGTTGACAGAATCCTTCGGTAAAATTTAGATATTTGATAAACTCTGTCTTTCCCTGATCTACTGCCCAATGAACTCTCAAATAAGGAAAGTAGAATAATTTGTTTGTGGTCAAGTTGTGCGGGCTGCACCTACTTATCACTTTCTTCTCTCAGTGATTTCAGGAGAGGAAAATGTGCTAAGAGGCAACATGGGGTTAATGCCCAACAGAAAATCTTAGGACTTTCGTTTTTATCCACAATTGAATTTCATAGGATTCTCTAGCACTAGATAAGCCTCAAAGGACTTTTGATCCTTTTTTGGTGAAACCATCATCCTTTTCTAAGGGGCTCTGATGAATCAGAGGCTAAAGGGAAGATATTAAGGTTTTGGTAAAGGTGAAAAAGTACAATAAAATAATGTAATTATTTAATAAGCCTTGGAGGAAATTTAATAAGCCTATTAACATTTTGTATATACAGAATTTTTTAAATTACCATTATGTAAGGAAAAGTTGATAGAATGCCACCAGTTAGTTGCACTTCAGGGAGACCAATATCACTGATTCAAGGCTGGTTAGAATTCAGTCTCTTTGGACATTAAAATAAAAGGCACACCTTATGATTTTCTTTTTATGTAGCATGTGAATGGATGAAACATTTGTGATATCTTACTATTTTGTCTTCAGGAGAATGTACTATAATAGCATACACATTATGGTCCCAGTAACACAGCACGCAAGGGGTTGCTGAGCTTTCTCATAGAAAAACTGCTTGCTTGACAGCAGAGCCTCCATGAAAGATGTGGAAAGACATGTCCTAGCTCTGTGATGAGAAGTCTTAAGTTTCTTCTTGAAACCAGCTCAGATGGGCTTCCTGCATGGCTTTGGTGTGGCCTGTAGCAGAGCTCAGTGTTCGGTAGCCAACAGAGGAAAGATTCTCACACAGTAAACTGAGAAAAATTCTTTTTAAAAGACCCAATATAAGTATGTATCTCACTGTCTCAGTCTTCTTTCTGATATCAGAAGATCTTTATCATCATCATTGCCAATCCCACATAAGGAAATAGTTGGAGTTGGAAAGTAAAACGTGAACACATTATTTAAATGCCATCCTTAATTAATTGACATCATGTTAAGGACAGTGACAGATTGAGTGATATTCCAGGTTTTTAAACGTTCTTATTATTCAGTGCATTACCTTTGGAAATGGCACTTAGAAAAATAGGTGTTTGGGGGTGACACTGACTGGAGGCTTTCTATTTGGCATTATGCTTACACTGGCCCAAACTGTTTTATCTGATTAGTGACTAGTGATTTGTTTGGCAGAGAAGACATGTGGAACAGGAGTTCAGAGACTCTGGGATTCAGGGGAGTTCGGTATCCTGCCCTTGAGCTGTCGCTCCACCTTAGAAAAGGAAGAATGTGTGTGAGAAGTTGAGGTCCAGTGCAGTGGCTTCAGGGACTAAATAAAGTTTGCTGAGTTCATTTGGCAGAGAAGATAGCTGGCCGCCTTTGTATTCTCAGCACAGCTCTCAGCTTGGGAAACATCAACGGTGTTAGGCCAGACATGCCCTGTTTTATTCTTTCCTTTTCTGGTAAAGAAAGTAAAAACTATTTCTTTGGGAATCAACTTGCCCTCACTCCTCCCACCCATTGACAGAAAAGGCAAGAACAGATCTACTCATTCACTAAATAGTTAAGAATTTATTGTGTGAAAGATACACAGTAAATGTTGGACCTGCAAGGAAGATAAAGAGAAGGAATTTTCTCACTTGTAAGGAGGCTGTTTCCAGTAAATTGACAGGTTTAATTTGAAGCCATCTAAGAATATATTGCTATGTAATTACAGCTCTCAAATATTTGTACTGATAGAGATGAGCAGTGATGTCATAAACCATTATTCTTAAATTATCTATAATTAATTTGTAGTATATTCATTTGGGACAAGTGATTTTTGCTTCATTACTACCCTACATAGAGTCTTGACACATACTAGGTACTTGGTAAATATTTACTGACTTGTGTGTATGTGTGTGTGTGTGTGTCTATGTGCACATACTTATGCACAGGCTCAGCTTGCAAAATATTGGGTAGGATGGGTGCAGGACAAGAAGAGTGATGAAGACAGAGGTAACAGCAGGATAGCTCAATGTCGCTGGACAAGTTGCTTGAAGGTGGGTGGACTTTGCTGAAGGAGAACTACTGGCAGTGGTTATAGGATTGAGGTATAAGGCGGGGACTTTGTCACAGAAGCAAGGCAGAAATCCAGCCACTGGAGTCAGGGCAAAAAGTCAGAGTGGGGACTATCAGTGTGTTTGGCTTGATGCTGATACCTTTGGGCTTTTTAACAGTGCTCATTATTTCCTGTAAGTCATCCTCAGATGTGGTCTTCAATCCAGGTTTTGGTCTGTAGATTATCAAAGAGAACTGCAAAATAAGAAGCCCAAGTGTTTCTCTATTTCTGTCCCAGAGAGACAAGTTATTTCTGAATGAGGTTATGAGGTTATTGAGGACAAATATATTTAGAGAGCATGGCATTTGAGCTGAGCCTTACAGAATGCATATGCTTTGGACAAGTCGAGTTGGGAGAAAGGGCATTCCAGATGGTGGAAATGCGTACACAAAGGAAAAGGGCTGGGGAGTATGGGAAGTAGAATGCATGTTAAGGAGCTGAGTCTGGAAAAAAAGGATGACCTTTGTGATAGTTGCAGTCCCTGCCTCCCATTCCTGGTGGCTGTTTATTGAATTCACTTGGGAAGTTGTTACAAACACAGGTACCTGAACCGCAGGTCTAGGTGAGGCCTGGGACACTGTAATTTTATAAAGCCTTCAACTCTGAGGATTGGTGGGGAAGTATTGGTCTGATATAAAGCCTTGAAGGCCTAAACAAGGGTTGTGGAGTGGAAAAGGAAACAAAAGACAGATGAGACGCAAAGGGTGAAATGGCTCTGGTGTGCATTTGAGTATCTCCAAAAGGCATGTGAAAAAGTGGACTTGGAGCTCAACGGTGATGAGGACTTTGCGGTTATTTTTTGCAGAAGGTCAATAGACATGGATGGGATGACCTAGGGTTAGGGTACAGAGGTGAGGGAAGGAGTACCCCTGAATGGGGAATGCTTGGCTTTGTAGGGATGCCAAAATTGGCCATGGGATTTGATGATTTGGAGGTTGTCATCATCATCACCATCACCACCATCCCATCACCATCAGCATCATTTTTGTTTTTATTATTGCTTATCATGTTTTGTTTCCATAGGTTGAGTTTCTGGAAGTAAAACAAGTCCAGAATAATTCTGTGTTAATTGTTATTGCTACACACTGGCATGCTGCTATTCAAAAGAACTCAACTGATTTTAAATGCCACCAGAAGTGTATGCAAGTTGAGTGTTATCATGACAAATGACAGAATTCTTAACTACTGGCTTCCAAATATTTATCAGTCATTAGTTTCTTACAACCAAAGAAAAGGCCAAAGCAAAGACACTCTTTAGGGAAGAATTTCAAGGCTTTCTACTCAGAGGTTTAATAAAGATGGGAAGAAGAATGGAAACCAGCAACTTGCTGTTGGTAAAAGCTGAACAGGGAGAAGTTACACACTCATCAGAGAGCAAGGTATATGCAATACAGACTTCATGTGTTCCACTCCTAAATTATACTTTGAACAAATGGCCAGGGATGATTGTTGTTTTGTTTTGTTTTTGAACTTTTACTTCTATCTAATAAACCGAAACTGGGCAAATAAAATTGGACCAATGGAGGGAGAATTTTATAAGAAGTTACTGATGAATTGGTAGAAAGTTTAAAATATAAAGTTCTGTTAGTCTCTGAATAGGTCACTGCTAATGAAGAATTTTGACATTTTGTCTATTTTTTTAAAAAAATGTATTGAAAAACAACTTGTCTCCCAAATTGTAAACTAAATGTTACATGGTAGGCTTTTTGAGATGAGATGCCAGAGCCTACATTGTCTGGCATGTATAGGGTCGAGTAAGTGAATGATTACTTTCCATGAGGTGGGAAGCTTCTGTAGGTAGTAGTTTGAAACAAAGTTGGGAAAGGTCTCAAACTGCCAATCTAACTGTGGGACCATAGAACCATGACAGTGCCCCCTTAGTCCAGAGTAGGCAGAGAATTATTGGGTTATTCTGAATCTGTGCAAACATCAGGTTCTCCATGAAAGATCAGAAATCTTCTCTTAGATCCTCAGAGAGTTAATCTAAGAAATAACCTAAACCTAATGAATGCAGACAAATGCAGCTCTTAAAAATGAACAAACAAATAATGCCAGGATGGTTTTCCATATAGGAACAGAAGATAAAATCTAACAGACATAGTTAAAGAAAGATTTCATCAATCAGAAAGGGTTTACTTGGGAATCCCATAACTGGGGGAAAAGGGAGACTCTGAGAGCACTGAGTGGGAGTATGTCTTGTTTTGTGGAAAGAGGCAGACATGATGTGGGGCAGGGGGTGGGGGTGTGGGTAGGGCAGGGAAAAGCTGTAGTAGTAAAACATTCAGCTTCACTTTCTCTAATCCCAAACACACTACTGGTCATCTGGCTTCTCAGGATGCTGGCCTTCAAGGAGAGAAGACTTCATCCAGTGTGTGTAACTGCTCTGCCTGGCAGTTATTGTTCTCATGATAAATTGGTAAATTGACACCTAAAATATAACAGGCTCTTAATAGACCTAGTAAACCGTGTCAACTGCTTAAACCCAATAAACTAGGCACTGATGAAAATGAGTCTGTTACATCCAAATCTTAACCCCGTCCTTCCAAAACCAGGTCAAATGGAATCTCTGATCTTTTTAGAGGGAGAGTGTTCCTCTTCTCTTGCTTCCAAAGGATAATGAGTAGAGTCCAATGCCTGGTAGGCTGGCACAGAGTAAACACTCACTGAAAGGAAATGATAGCTGTCATTATTATTCATCTTTCTTGTGGCATTTATTTATTTTTTCAGCTAACCTTTATTGAAACTTTAAACTGTGCCAGGCCTGGGCAAGTAATGACAACTACTTTCTTTTTTGTGTCTATGTTATCATTATATCATTAAGTACAAACATTCATACGTCTCATTCCTTCACTAAAATGTAAGATTCTTAAGTGCAAGTCCCATGCGTGTCCCACACCATATCTGTGGCTTATATGGCATGTTTTACTTTCTGCTTAGTTCTACCAAACTATTTATACATGTTTTATCTCTCTATAAGAGTTGTAGTTTTCTTGAGAATTCTTTTCATCCTCTTTCATAGTATTTTATATGTTAGGCCTTTAATAGATATTTATTGAATAAGAAAATGAATGCTCTTGTCAAAAATATCCTCTCCCTGCATGCATTGATTGGTCCATTCCAGAAATGACTGACTAGAACCAATTACTCTACTAAGCAGGGTGATTTCTATATAACAATATTTTGGGGTAGTACATGAGGTTCACAAATGTTTGTTTACTTACAATTTCACTACTTCCTCATTTAAAAAAATAAGCTACCTGGCAAGATTTCACACTACCCAAGAAGCTGTGGGGAAACCATCATTTTATTTTCAGTGATACACTAACTTGATATGAAGATGATCGGGAAGTAAGGTCTGTGTCAATTGGTTATAAAAACGGTACCAATTGGAGAAGAGAGAACTGAAAGGCAGTTTAATAATCATCCAATGATTTAAAAGATTCGGCAGAAACAAAACAGAACAAAAAGCCTTTAAATGGTCTCTAGGCCAGCATCTTCATTTTGCTGAGGACAGAGAGCTCCGTCAGGATGCACAGTACAGTCACATCCCAAACACAAATCTCCCACCCAGAGAACCAGGCGTGGCCCTCTCCAAGGTCCTGCCATCTATGGAGAAGTTCTGCAAGCTTGCACAGAAGGCATTCAGCCCACGTTTCATACACATGTCTAGGCTACTCGTGGAGACAGAGACAACCTTTGCCCATTTAATGTATTGGCTTTAAGTTCTTTTTCAAAGAGAGAGTGCATTCTGTGCAAGTCTGACCACCCCACAGATAATAATGGGAAAATGAGAAGAAAAAAGAGGCACACCTGGTAGCATCCTTGGCTTGACTCCCTATCCCACTGCTCATTACTGACGATGACTATGGTTTCTTTTACTAAATAATATATGTGTGACTGTGGGGCAGGACCGCTGTGGGTTTGTTACATAGACCAGCCCTTGTTGTTCTGCCTGAGTAAAGGCAAACTCCAGACTGCTGACCTGTAGACTTTTTTGAGTGGTTCTGATGGAATCATCATTTTTACCTCTTAAGGATACAGTGAGTACAGATGAGCTGTCAGATAAGTAACAGGACAGCCAGACCACCTGGGAGCGGCTGCATTCTTCACCTGCCTGGGACAAGTGAAAAGATCAAAAAAGGTCGTCCTGTAAGGAACCTCAAGGCAAATTGAGGGCCAAGTAGCTGACCCCACCCCTTATAGGGGAATGCTTCTCACAGTCAGCCAGAGCCAGAGGCTGCTGTTCTGTCTATAGCCAAAGAAATGCCCTTAAAGATAAGCGGTTTGATTTCCAGGGATACATGATTAGCAAATATGAATCACTGTAACAGATTCTGTTACTTCCACCATTTGAAACAGGTGAAGGAATCAGTGTCCAGAACCTGAAAAGGCTGCATTTCTCGAGCAGAGAAAGAGTCCAGACCAGGGGTTCTCACCCCTGGCTGCACATTAGAATCACCTGGAGAGTTTTCAGAAATACAGATGCTTGGATCTCACCCTGCACATTCTGATTTAATTGGTCTGAAAGTGGCCTGGGCCTTAGTTAATCACAGGTTTAGAGGCTGACATATTTGAGGATCTACGATGCTTTCTGTCTGCTGACGAATGAAAGCAGTAGTCTAGCCCCGTCATTCTCTAAAGGTGGTTCCAGGGTCAGCTATAAGCATTACCTGGGAATTTGTTAGAGTACAACTTCTCAGGCCCCACCCCAGACTTACTGAATCAGAATTTCTGGGGTTGGAGATGAGCATTCTGTAGTTTTGTAAGCCCTCCATATCATTCTGATCCTTGTCAGAGTTTGAAAACCCACTGATCTAAGTCAAGACTTTGCTACTCAAAGTGTGGTCTTACAGACTGGTAACATCTATGTCCCCTGGAGCCTGTTAGAAATGTCACAGACCTACTAAATCAGAATCTGCATTTCAACAGTATTCTCAGGTATGTGTATGCACACTGAAAGTTGAGAAGCACTGGTCTAAGAAACAGTGGCTGATTAGTATTCTCACTGGATTTTAGTTGTGATGTTTCAGAACGTCCAGGTAAGAGGACAAGAGCACAGCCAGAGCTGGTAAGGAAAGCTGTGACTCTGCATCTGTTACCTTTGCAGGAGGAGCCTATAGGTAGGATATTGACTCAAAGAAATATCCGTAGTAGATATAGTGAATGTGGTAGTAATAAGAATAACTACTGTTTACCAAACAGTTACTTTGAGCTTTATAGGTATAATTGCATGTAATCCCTGTAGAAAACCAGAGGGAGATCATCCATCCACTCATGCATGCATTCAACTAATATTCTATTATGTAAGTATGTATGCCAGGCACTTTTCTAGGCATATCTCTATAATCTAGGGATATAGCCCACCCACCCAGCCACCCCCACCTATTGTAAGGCTCAAATCTAGATGAAATAGCCAACAGTAATAAATACACTGATGCATAATAAAGCCATAGGTGTTATGAAGAAAGGAAAATGGTGTAAGGGACAGGGATGAAGACTGACAAGGAAGTGCTTCAAGGTAGTGAGAGAAGGAAATCCTCTCTGAGCAGGTGGCATTTGAGGGAAGACATACAGCTCTTAAGGGGAAGAATATCAAAGAGGACACAGTGAGTGGGAGACAGTGGTTAAACATGTTTGGAAGATTTCCGTAGGCCAGGTCAGCTTAAAACTAAATTGTCTCATAGGCCATGGTAAGTCTTTAGAGACCAGGAAACTGAGCAGGGTTTCTCAAACTTTAAGGCGCCTGCAAACGGCTTGGGACCTTATTAAACAGTAGTGTGCAGTCAGTGAGTCTGGGGTGAGATGTGAGTCTGCATTTCCAACAAGCTCCCAGAGATGCTGCTGCTCCTGGTCTGTGGGCCACACTTAGACTAATCAAAAGGTAATGGGGTTTGAAAAAGGTTCTTGTGTGCACTCAGTTTATAGAAGATCTATCCCCTTTTTTTTTTTATATATTTTTTAAAATGTTTATTTATTTTGGGAGAGAGAAAGAGAAGCATGAGCGGGGGAAGGGCAGAAAGAAAGGGAGAGAGAGGTTCCCAAGTAGGTTCTGCACACAGTCAGTGCAGAGCCTGACGTCCAGCTGGATCTCAGGAACCCTGAGTTCATGACCTGAGCGGAAATGTGAAAAAGAGTCAGATTCTTAACTGACTGAGCCACCCGGGTTCCCCATCCCTTTTCATTTTGAAAGAGAAATAATAAGAAAAACTGAATGCCTTGGTAACTGTTGATAATTTGTGCTGTTTCTTGTGAAATATTTAAAAGATATGATATCGCTGGTATCATAGAGACAAGTGTTATTGCTGGTGATCATCTCAGTGGAACACCAAAATACTCGTGAGCCTCTAAATCCAATGCATTATACTTGCAGTAACTGACTTGAGGAAGCCAGCAGTTCAGCAGGCCTGGAAGTCAGCCTCCATCTGGTCTGACCTCCCCAGACACTCCTGCTCTGGCCCCCCTGCAGCCTTGCCTTTGGTCTCTTCTCCACATGGGAGATGCTCCGTGTTCCCAGGTGTAGATGGGCTCCAGAGTTTCAGAGAAACATGAACCAGTTTCCATGATCAAATCAGTCAGGCTTGAGTAAAAAGCAGAACCAACCAAAAAGGGGTGGGGATGTGGGTAGAGTGTCAGTATTTAGCTCAAGGCTTCCTTTCATGAAAACAAGCATAACTTCCAGTATCAAACAGATGTTCAAAGGAAAGGACTGCTCCTCACTTTCTCTGGTCACTTGATATTCATGGGGTCTTCCTTGAACCTGGGGCTGGAGCGGGGTGGAGAAGCGGGGAGATGTTCTGTGTATGTGCTGTAGAAGCCATTGCCTTGATGAATGACATGGTTTGGTTTGGTTTGTTTCCCTCCCCTTTTGTTAATTCTCTGTGTTCTTTTTCCTTTGTGCTGCACGATTAGGACCCTGCAGTGGGACACAGACCCCTCAGTGCTCCAGCTGCAGTCAGACTCAGAACTTGGGTATATGTCTGCTCTTTTGTTACTCCTTTTATGATTTCTTTGCTATAGTTGTGTTGAAATGCTGGAGCTGTTGTTTGCTCATGTTTTTTTTTCCCCTTTTGTTGAACTTCCAGTTGGAGAAGTTTATTTCCTTCTGTTAGTTTTCCTTATAAAGTTAAGCTCTGAAGAAAGTCCCTCTTTGTGGAAAACACCACAAAAAGGTGGCTTTTGATTTCTCCTTAATTCCTATCACTGCAAAACAACACTCTTCTAAAACAAAAATATAAACTTACACCCACCCCTCTGCTTCAAGGTGGGGCACAAGTATTCTGTGGGAGGAGATACATTTGAGTATACCCTTACCATCCTTTGCTTCTACTAACAAATTGCCTTAGGGTTAATTTTTGTCTCAAATTGATATGAAAATGTCTTGTCTTGTGTGTTTCCTTTCCTTTTCACTTTTTTGGGGAGTCACAGGAAGCATTTATTTTGAATTAAGTTTGAACATATAAAGATTCCTGTTAAAGAAAAAGCAAATTTGTTCAATTTCTCAAAATTAAGAAATCTCAAATATTGACGGATAATATCTCCTACATTGGAAAGATTTTTTTTTTTTCCAGATGGAACTGTACTGTCACAGGTTAAAAGATAGCTTCAGAATGGAAAACTCATTCCCAAAGAATAAAACACACAAGCATATCCTAGAAACTGAATTTATTTCTCTTGTGGGACTGGAGTTAGCCATAGTGATGCATGAGATATTTCCAGAGGGGTGCTTATACCAGCTCTTGCTCAAGCTCAGGACAGCCAGCCTGTGTGTTTCTCTTCCCAACTTTGCATTCAGTGAAATCAGCCATGGTGGAAGTATTTACACTATAAAAATTGGCAAATGCTACAAACCAGGGCTTGCTCCCTTTCCCTCAAGCCAGTTAACAAACATTTACCAAATATGCCACTCGGTCCCTCCATATGTGAATAGCACACTTTATTACAGTATTTTATAAAATTATCATTTTTTTCTAAATTTAACCCCATAAATCTCAAAGTGGCCATTTATTTACTTGTTTGTTTATTTATTATTTATTTTGAATTTCTGAGATTCCTGGGCATGTATCTGTGGGTTTCTATCAATGTCAGTGCCTGCTGTAGGTGTCCCGGGAGGTTGAAGGGCTGGCTGGGTGTTAGATTAAATGCCATCTGCCCGTGTCCCTTTGTATGCAAGAATTCTCAGGAAACCCACAAGCCTGCTAAACCAAAGAAATATCCCAACATTTCAGGTAGCTAACAGAAAACACTTTTTCAACATTACTAAATTCTTGGCTATTTAGTTTTGTAGTGTATTGTATGTCATATTTCAATTTTATTATTTGAATGACCAAGAAATGTGGCTTAAATCAAGCACAGAAACATGAAGATATAGCATGTTACAATTCAGGGGAATTTCAGAGTGCAATCCTTCAATATTTCATTGTGTTTAAAAAAAAAAATAGAGGATGGAACTGGCACAGACTCTACCCGATGCGCTTAAATTAACAGATTTTTAGACAGATTGTGGCATTGCTAAATTACACTTGCTGATGTGGAACAGTTGGGAATTTTCCCATTTATATGTGTTTTCTAAGCTAAAACTCAGTTGACTATGCAGATTAAAACTTGTGACTTACTCTGGGGAGGTGGCGTATCTGTGGCTCCCACCTTGCCTGTCACATTTTACTTCAGAGCAGGTCCAGTGAGTCAGAGAAAGATGAGAAATGAGATTTTCTGTTCGCTGAGTGGTTGGTCGTAGAGAGTTTGTAAGGAGCATTCAGACTATTTGAGAGAAGAGATGATTTTAGCCAAGTTACAATTTCAAATACTGATTAGTGAAAATTTCCCTTTTCTGACAGTTGGTGTAGGGCAGTCTTTCTCTCATACACAGTTTTATGGAATATACTTCTGGCAACAAGATTTTTCTGGAGATTTTATTTCCTCTTCTTGATGCTTGGCGTGGGGTTGACCATAGCCCATGGCTTGCCCTGTCCCTTTTTTTTTTTAATCGAAGGATAGTTGACATTCACTTGATTTTTTTAAACAGCTTTATTGAAGTATAATTGACAAAAAACAAACAAAAACCCTGCACACATTTACTCAGATTGGTAAGTTTTAACAGGTGTACACATTTTATGAAACCATCACCACAACAAAGATGATAAACAGATTCATCATCCCCAAAAGTTTCCTCACAGCCCTTTTAACCCTCATCCTGCTTCCTCCCAACCTTCAAAACAAACAACTGGTTTTCTTTCTGTCACTATACGTTCGTTTATATTTCCTAGAATATCATATGAATGAAACCATGCGATAGGCACTCGTTTGACTGACTTCTTTCATGCAGAATAACTATTTTGACATTGATTCACGTGAGATGTGTATCACTAGTTCATTCGTTGCTATTGCTGAGTAGTCCTTCGTCTGGATATGCCAGTTTGTTTATCCAGCCACTTTGATGTACATTTGAGTTGTTTCCAGGGGTCTTTTTGCCCATTACAAATAAAACTGATGAGCATTCATATACAGATCATTTTATAGACATATATTTTCATTTCTTTTGGGTAAGTGTCACCAAATTGAATGGCTGGATCATATAGTGCATGTACATTTAACTTAAGAGACTGTCAAGGTATTTTCAAAGCGGTTTTATCAGGATACATTCTCACCAGCAGTGCATGAAGCCCTCAATCCCTCCCCATTCTTGACAACACTTGACTTGGATTTTTAAAAATATTAATTTTTTCAAACACTATTAGAGGAGTGCAGTGGTATCTCACTGTGGTTTTAATTTGCATTTCCCTAGTGACAATGGTGTTGAATATCTCTTTATGTGTTTATTTGCCACATGAATATCTTCTTTGATGAAATGTCTGCTTGAATCGTTTGCCTTTATTGTTTATGAATTGGGTTGTTTTCTTATCATGGAGTTTTGAGAGTTCTTTATATATTTGGGATACAATCCTTCATTCAATGTGTAGTTTGTAAATATTTTCTCCCCACTTGTGACTTGTCTTTTTTATTTTCTTTACAGTGTCTTTAAGAAAACAAACCTGTTTAATTTTGACAAATTCCAATTTACAAATTTGATCTTTTATGGATCATGCTTTTGGTGACATAATTTTAATATCAAGGATTCCTTAAATAGGTGGTAGAATACAATCGTCTATGAAATGGTTTGAGTTTGGGATTTTATTGTGGGGACTATTTAAAAAACAAATTCAATAATTTTAATAGTAGTGGAGCTATTGAGGAAATCTGTATTTTTCTGAATGAGCTTTGGCAGTTTGTATCTTTGAAGTAATATGTCCATTTCATCTCCATTGGCAACTTTATTGGCCTAAAATTGTATATGTATTCTGTTATTATCTTATTTTGTATATGTATTCTCTTATTATCTCTTTACTCTATAGCTACAGAATCTGTAGATATAGTCACCTGTCTCATTCTTAATATTGGCAAATTTTGTCTTATATCTTTGTCTTCTGGTAAGTATGGCTAGAGGTTTATCAATTTTATTGATCTTCTCAAAGAACCAGCATTTGGATTCATTGATTTTCTTTATTTTTTTATTTTCTATTTCACCAATTTGTACTCTGATATTTCTTTTGCTTACTTTATGTTTAATATGCTTTTCCTCTTCTAGTTTCTTAAAGTAGAAGCAGACTTGAGCAATGACTTGAGATCATTCTTCATTTTTTTTTTAACGTTTATTTATTTTGAGAGAGAGAAAGTGCAAATGGGGGAGGGTCAGGAGAGGGAGAGAGAGAGAATCCCAAACCCTGGTGCAGGCTCAATCTCAAAACTGTGAGATCATGACCTGAACTGAAATCAAGAGTCAGATGCTTAACCAACTGAGCCACCCGGGCACCCCGAGACTTTTCTTCATTTCTAATATAGGTATGTAGTGCTATAAAATTCCCCTTACTTACTGCATCTTGCAAATTTTGATATATTTCAATCATTTTCATTGAATTCAAAATACTTTCCAGTTTCCCCTTTTTACTTCATCTTTAAGTGATGAGCTATTTGGAAGTGTGTTATTTAGTTTCCACATATTTGGGTTTTTTTCCAGAGATCTTTATGTTATTGATTTCTAATTAAATTTTTTTTAGTTACAGAACATATTTTGTACTATTTGTGTCCTTTTAATTTGTTCAGACTTAGTTTATGGTCCATAGTATGATCTGTTTTAGTAAATGTCCTATGTGCCCTTGAAAAGGATGTGTTGTGCTGTTGTTCCATAAATGTTCTATAAATGTCAGTTAGGTCAAATTGGTTGATTATGTTGTTTCAATCTTCCGTATCTTTTGCTAATGTTCTGTTTGTTGGCTCTATCAATTATTGCTAGAAGGGTGAAATTTCTAACTACAGTTTTGAGTTTTCCTATTTCTTGCAATTCTGTCAGATTGTGCTTCATGTATTTTGAAATATTGTATTAGGTGCAGAAATGTTTAAGATTCTCATGTCTCTCGATAAATTGATGTCTTTATCATTATTAAATGAACTTCTTTGTCCTTGGTAATATATTTTGCTCCAAATCTCCTTTGTGTGACATTAATATTAGCCACTCTAGCTTTCTTTTGATTAGTGTTAGCATGGCATATCTTTTTTCACTCTTTAACTTTTACTTTTATTTGTTTCTTTACGTTAAAAGTACATTTCTTATAGACAACATGTAATTGGGTGTTATATTTTTATCTGTTCTAAGAGTTTCTGTCTTTTAATTGGGATATTTGCATTTAATGTAATTATTGATATGGTTGGGCTTAAATCTGTACTACTGATATTTGTTCTCTATTTGTCCTATGTATTCTTCTTTCCTTTTATTATTATTTTTTGTGCTTCCTTTTGTATTATTGAATTTTTTATTATTCTGTTTTAACTTTTTCTTGACTTATTAGCTGTATCTCTTTGCTTTATTATTTTAGTGGTTGCTTTAGTATTTATAACGTATATCTTTAATCTATCATGATCTACCTTCAAATGATATTGTTCCACTTCCTGTATAGTACAAGAACTTCTTAATATGTTTACATTTATATTTAACTTCTTGATTTTCGTGGTATTGTTGTCATACATTTTGTTTTTAATTCTGTTATAAAGCATACACTGCCTTATTTTTATTTTTGTGTAAGTAGCCAATTATCACTGAAATTAAAATATTAAGAAAAAATATCTTATATATTTACTCATGTAGTAAATACTTTTCTGATGTTTATCATTCCTTTGTATAGATCCATATTTCCACCTGGTATAATTTTACTTCTGCCTGGTGGATATCCTTTAACATTTCTTAAAGGAAAGGTCTTCTGTTAAGGCAGAAATTCACTAATTTTGAGCAATTTGATTACTATGTACCTTGATAAAGTTTTCTCCATGTTTTATGTGCTTGGGTTCACTGAGAGTCTTTGGATCATTGGGTTTAGAGTTTTCAACAAATTTGGAAAAACTTTACCATTATTTTTGCATATATTTTCTTCTGTTCCTTCTGCTCCTCTGGGAACTCAAATCACATGTATATTAGGTTACTTGAAAATTTTCCATGGTTAAATTGCTTTATTTACTTATTTTTCTTTTCTATATCTGTGTCATTGTTTGTTTTGGTTTGGTTTGGTGTTTGCCAATTGACACGGGCTGAAAGAGAGCCTTTTATTACTTTGATGTACAGAAAATTCAACAGTGTTCACTTAGTCCAGTTTGGTGGTCAGTTCTTTAGCCTTTGCCTTTTCCAACTTGGCTATGCGAGCCGCCAACTTTGGACCCAGGGCATTGCCTCCCCAGTGGCGGCGGATCTCATCGTGTCTGTCATTATAATTGGACCTGATGGCTTCCCCAGCTTAGCCAGAGCTCCTCCGTCTTCTGAGTTAACCTGTGTGAAGGTGACAGTGGTGCAGGTCATCCTGTGGACCAGGTGCCCCAGGCTGGCCTTCTGCTGGATGATACATTAGGGAACCTCCATCTTATGACACAGGGCAGGCAGAAAGACAACCAGCTCAATAGGATCCACATCATGTGCAATCACTACCAGCTGAGGCTTCTTGTTTTCCACCAAGGTGGTGACAGAATTAACCCCAGCTTGAAGGACAGGTGGCCTTTTAGTGGGGACATCCCCTTTGCCAGCAGCTTGTAAGTCCGGGCCAGCAATCTCTGCTTCTTCCCTTGCTTGGTCTCCGGTCTGTATTTGTGGGCCAGCTTAAGCAGTTGAATAGCTGTTTGGTGGTCCAAGGTCTGGGTGAACTGGTTAATCACAGGAGGCCTTTTTAGACGTACAGAGAATAACCTTTTGCTGCTGCAGCTGGATGTAGTAGGGCCATTTGACAAAGTGCATGAGGTCTCTTTTGGGCTGGATGTCCTGTCCAATGACAAAATTCTCGGGCTTTTTCTCAAACAAGGGATTGACTACCTTCTAGGCCTCCTGCTTCTTCACAATAGCAGGGGTTGGGGCCACCTTCTTCCCCTTGGCCTTCTTTCCTTTCAGCATCTTGGATAGCTGGAGGAGAGAGAAAGGGGATCTGTGTTTTATTTAGGATAATTTCCATTGTTTGTATGTGTGTGTATGTTCACTAATCTTTTATTTTGTGGTTTCTAGTATTTCAAAAAAAAAAGTACTCAATGACTTTTTAATTTCATACATTGTAATTTTCCTTCTAGAAGTTCAGTTTGGGTCTTTTAAAGAAATCTTATATGCGTGGGGCCCATGGGTATCTCAGTCGGTTAAGCCTCCCACTCTTGACTTCAGCTCAGGTCATGATCTCATGGTTCGTGGGTTTGAGCCCTGGATTGAACTCTGTGCTGGTTGTCTCTCTCAAAATAAATAAATTTAAAAGGAGAAATCTTACATGTTTCTACTTAACTTTTTGAACACTTGAAGTACAGTGTTAATCTGTCTTAGTTCTGGGTCAGTTGCAATTGATTGACATATCTTTTCATTATAGTCCTTTTTTCCTGTTTCTTTGTAGGTCTGCTGATTTTTGGTTATGTCAGACATTGTGAATATTAGTTTGTTAGGTATTGTCTATATCTGAATTTATAGAAATCTTCTTGAGATTTGTTCTAAGATACAGTTAATTCACTTGGAAACAGTTTGATCCTTTCAAGCCCTATTTTTAAGATTTCTTAGTGGGGATTGATGCAGTGCTCAGCCTGGGGCTAATTAATTCCTGCACTGTACACAATGACCCATAAATCTTGAGGTTTTCTAGCCTAGTCGGTGGGAACAGGCACTAACTGTGTGAGTGCCCAGAACTGTTACCTTTAATTTTTTCAGGTAGTTCTTTCCTTGGCCTCAGATGATTTCCTCACATACTTGCACTATATTAGCACTAAGCTGAATCCTCAAGGGAAATCCTTTGAAGATCTTTTGAGTTTTCTCTTTTTGTAGTATTCCTTTCTATTATTCTGTCCTGTGAATTCTAACTGCCTTGGTATCCCTAGACTCTCAGTTGTCTCCTTAACTTAGGGAGTCTGCTAGATTTCACCTGGATTACTTCCCTGCACCATGGCCTGAGAACTCTCTGAATGCAGTAAGCTGGGGCAGTTATTGGACTCATCTTTTGTTTCCCTCTTTCATATGTTAGTGTCCATCATTGCTTGACCCCCAGTATCTTACAAACCGTTGTTTCATTCAAACTGCTGTCTTCTTTTTTTTTTTTTTTTTTTTAGAATAAATCTGTTTTCTATCACTCCACCCTGGCTAGCAGGACAAATATTGTGTCACTTGATTCTGATTTGTATGTTATCTATGTGATCAGTAAAGAAAATGGCATCGTAGACAAATAAGGGAAATAATATGACATTTAGGAAAAAGAAAGCTTTAAGAAAATTCCAAATAAAATGAGAAAATAAATTTGACCCATTTGTTTTTTAACCAAATACTTATGAAAGTACCAAAAATGCTTTGCTTTCTTATGCTATTGCAATAAATTGAATTGAAGATGATAGAAGTAGAAAGTGAAATAATAGGATAAAAAGAGTCAATTAAAAGATCACAGTATAGAAACAAATCTACATAAACTGGGAAGTGAAATTTGGGGTTGCGATGGGGAAGTTTGAGAAAGGGATTATATTTTAAATATTTTTTGTTCTTTTATGTAGGAAACATAAGTACAGATGCCACCATGAGATTGTCAGTATTTAGGGAGATGTGCTGAGTCAGCACAAGGGGAGAGGGAAGCAAAGATTCTCAACGACGAGTAGATATCAATAAGCAATAAGGGTCTTTTGTGGCCCATCACTCAAAATTGTTAAACCCAATAGCATATAGGAATATTTAGTACCTTCTGATTATACTGGAGCCTCACAACTGTATGTCCTCTGTGTCATTGTATATTAAACTCTTGGTAGGTTTTTAAAAATATTTGGAACAAAGTGAGAATGAGAAGAAACCTGCTGTGAGGGATGTGGCTGCTCCTTCCAGAAGGAGGCACTTAGGGATGCCTTCTATCCTTGGGAGACATTGGTAGAAGGTGGTGACCTCTCCTACCTCTCAACCTTTCCTTTATTCTCAGCTGAGAGAGAGGGCGAGTGTTAACTCCTGAATCCACGAGGTACCATCCCATACTGCTGTGGAGAAATAGAGAGATCACTCTGTCAAGAATAGAAATTAAAGTAGCTCTATGAAGACACTAGAAAAACATGTATTTTCAAGAGGGTGGTAGGTGTTTGAGAAAATCTAGACAGGCGGTTTTAGAGGACTTTTCACATTTAAAATCGTTTCGATTTGACTAACAGAACAGTAATAACCTCATTAGCGTTTGATGAAGTAACCCTCTTTTTGCTTGTTCTTCAAGTTTTACCAAATGTTGTTTATTATGTTTAAATCCCTGGTTTGAATTAATTTTTAAGGTTTCCTATGTAACAAGGTCTAGTATTTTCTTGAGAAAAATGTGGGTTGTATTCTTCTTGAGCATATGGATGATCTCTGCCTTTCTTTTTTTTTAAGTTTATTTGTCTATTTTGAGAGAGAGCATGTGAGCAAGGGAAGGGTAGAGGGAGAGGGAGAGAGGGAGATTCCTGAGCAGGCTCCACACTGTCAGTGCAGAGCCCAATGTGGGGCTCGAACCCACAAACTGTGAGATTGTGAACTGAGCCGAAACCAAGAGTTAGACGCTTAACCAACTGAGCCACCCAGGCACCCCAATATCTGCCTTTTTGAAAAATGTTTTATTTATTTTTGAGAGAGAGAGCATGAGTGGGGGAAAGGCAGAGAAAGAAGGGGACAGAGGATCTGAAGCAGGCTCCAAGCTGACAGCAGTGAGCCCGATGCGGGGCTGGAACTCAAGAACTGTCAATCTCTGCCTTTTTAATAACACCTAATCACACACTCTGTGGAAATTGAAATATGGAACAGCTTATAACCTGTGTGTATCAAAAGGTAATGGTAAAATGCATTTCAGAGTCTGTAAGTATATAGTAAAATTTGACCCATGAAAAACTTTAATAAACTGGTTTTAACAGATTCAATTAAAAGTCACAAGAGAGAGAGAAAACACTTTACTTACCTCTTAAGGTACTCATTTATCCAGTCCTCAAACATTTCTTGAGAAGCTACTTGCTATCAGCCAGTCTTTGTTTTCTGTTCTCAAGAACCTTGAGTAAGCAGGTAGAGGATATTTTCTGTTCCACACTAGCAGCAGGATTTTCATAAAACTTTATTCTTTTTTTTTTATTCCATTTCAGAAAAATGAGTATGACCAGTTGGCAAGGATGTCTGCTTATACTTTGGTCCTAAGTGACTTAAAGAATTGTTTAAATTTATAGCTTTATGTTGCAACTTCTACAGAAGGTTGTTCATGAATATTAAGTCAGTAAAAGGCCATTTCAACCAAATTTTTATATTATTATTGTTTTTTATGTAATATTGGAGAGAACACACTTCTGTGCTGCCTGTTTTTGTAATTCTGAACTTTCAGTTTTCCTTTGTAAGGTGGACACGTGACAGCAGAACCTCCACTCATATTGCCAAGCTGTATTGTAACCGTGACTATTTTGACTTTTCTCTTATCCTGGAAATTTGCAAGATTTACTTGTGTTATGAAATTCAAGGCAAACCCTTTGACTGTGCCTGTTGACTGAGTCAGACTTGACATTTGCTTCTGTTCAGCAAAAATACTTTAGCTGCCAAACTAATATCTCTGCACAGTAAGAAGTAAATATCATGGAAATGAAATAAATACCTCTCAAATGATTTTTTAAAATGTGAACATAGAAAATGGAAACTCATCTCTTTTGAGGTAATCAGAAAAGGTCAGCCATCAAGTTGCTTTCCAGTTCTTGGAGGAAAACACCCACTTAGAACATAGGTGATAAAGGGAGTGTGGTAAGGGGCTGCCTGCCAGGTTCACTTCCATTGTGTGGCACCCCATCGTCACCTTTCCTCCACGTGGTGTCCCATTCCCAATCCAAGGAATCGGTTCTTGAGATGTCACACCTTGACACAACTAATTATACTATGGTACAGTGTTTGGAAAACAAATTACCCTTTGTCATTTCATATTATGTGAGTTTCTGTGCCCTTGGCTGCCTATATTCTTTCTTTCTATGGATGCAGCATTTTCTCATCTGACTCTCATTTGGTGGCTTCCAGGGCCATAATTTCTGTTTTGTCTTCTTTTCTGAGCTTTGTTCTTATATCTCGTACAATGGGATAACCCTTCACCAGAAACTCATCCACTGAGGTACTCATTTTTTACCCCAAAGCATATCTTTCTGTGGATTCCTCTGTCTTCCAGTTATACCATTCACTTTTGTTCCCATAAGGCATGAGGCCTTGAAATAATCACCAGTCTGCTCCTTTTCCTTCACCCTCCATACCAAGTAAACTGCTAAGGTCTACCTTCATTTCTTTTCTAGAGTCACCAAAGTACGGCATATCCTTTCTGTTCCCTGTGCCATAACTACTGAGTGCTTTCTTATCACCTTGGACCAAGTCTCCACATTTCTTAGACTGCCGGTCACAAATCCAATAACCATGTCTCTGGCTGCGTCCTTTGAATTAGTGCTTTGCCTGGATTTTCTCTTTGGTTACTGAACCCACCCACCCTCTGCTTGTAGATCCTTTTGCGGTTCCCCCACACTCAGCTTGTAAGGTCCCACACACAGCCTCTGGTTGCTCACTTGTCAAAAAGAGATTTGATACCATTCTTTACATGGTTGCTATGCTAACAAGCTTGAAATGTTTCTTTGCAGTGGTCAATTTCTTACTCAGTAACTTTCAGTAATTTCCCATTATTTACAGCATGAAGTTCAAGTTCTTTAGCCCAAGATTTTAAGCCCTCTAAGAATAATCTGCTCACAGTGTACCTCTCAAAACTTACTCTTCCATTGCTCTTCAGCTTAAAACTTTTTTTTTTTTCCCTGAAAACCTGATCTGTCAGGTATGAAATGTGAATTTGGTCTCCAGATCTTTTTGCACAAGACTGCCTCCCTAGGTTACCCTCCTCATTCCTTTCTACCTGAGTAGACTCACCTATCTTATCCTTCAAGACTCACATCAGGCCTTCAGTCTCAGTGAAACTTTATTTATTGAAGCACATGGTAATCTGCCCATTATACTCTCCTGTCCCACTTACTGTGCGGATCACTTATGTTGGCTTTTATTATTTGCTACTTTTCATTCTTATTTTCCTTTTGATGTATATGTTTGATCTCTTTATTCTGCTCATAATGTTAGGATCTGGGATAGTGTCATGTTTCAAAAATTGTGGTTGCTGATAATGATGTTGGCTGAAGTGGTTCCTTTGCCAGTTGTCAAAGACACTGTGCATACCCACATAAGATGTTTGGACAAGAAGGAAAATGGAACCATTCCCATTCTTGCTGTCTTAGGAAATCTTCTTTGAGAAGCCTCAAGGAATTTTAGAAGCAGCACTAGAAACATTCTTTGGCGGCACCATTAATGTATCATGGGATGAAATATTCACATGCAAATATGCAGGAATAAAACCCAGCAGGATTGAGTCTGGGTCCAGTGAAGACATTCTTTTATTCCTTAGCCTTGACCTACTTTGGCATCTGGCTGAATAACTCCTTGTCTCTGAGAACATCTGTTCTGGGTTTTATCTGCATGAGTTCCAAGTCTCTTGGAGGCACCCCACCTTTATTTTTAAAGGCAATAGATAGTAGTTTCTTTGACAACTAGTGGGTGTTCTTTAGCACTCCACATGTAGGCCCAAAACAATGGCTGTCTCCATATTTTCAGGTTGCAGGTGCACTGGCTTTAGAAGCTGAAGTTCTGATGCTCGTGGCTTTGAAAAGAATGGAAACCTTTTCAGAACATAGGCACAAGAGCAGGGTATCGATTTTGGTAGATAACGCTTTGCTTTGCAAGTATTTTCTCTCTTTAGTATTAAAGAATGTTTAAAGTATTAAACACTTAAAAAATATCAGTGAAGTTTTTCTTCACTGTCATCCACTTTTGAAACGGGAGCCACATAGTATATATTTATTAGAATTCCAATGGCAATGCGCATGTTTCTCATGCTGTTAATGATAGGACAGAACCCTTCTATTTGGGATATAACCATTATTTTCGTCAACTTTGGTAGACATCATAGACAATGCTTAGGTCACACTTGGGGTTTTCCTCTTTCTTGAATAACGAAACTTTGTAAGCAGCTTAGCAAAGTCATGCTAACCTTACTGTGGTTGGATAGATATCAGTTGAACTCAAAACAGAAAAAATAATGGGGGTCTGTCTCCACTCATTCAAGGGAGTAGTTTTCTTCTTGTGATTCAGAATGTCCAACCAAGGACAAATGGACAGAACCTGGGTAGATTGGACTATGCTTGTGGTGAACTGGAAACGTTTACATCCTGAGCACCAGCCAGTGACCTTCTCAGACTTCAGATAGCTTCACTTTTTTATTCCTTGTCAAAATCTGATCTTTCTTTTCAGAAGAAACATTGCAACTTTCCTCAGCCAGCTTGTTAAGCCAAATTGACAGGATTAGTTGACGAGGAGTCTTCCAGGACTTTTAGTGGGAGTCCCACCCCAGCCCTGGGGAGATATGGGCCCTCTGTCATTCTAGGACCATGCCAAGTTAGCTTGTGAGGGATCGGGGTTCATTGCCCAGTGTCTCTGGCATCCTCTGCCTGACTCTTTAGTTTTTAGATATAGGAAAGACTTGCACTGGTCTCTTTGCCTGCCTCTTACCTCTTCTTCATCTTTGTTCATCTTTGCGTCTGGCCCGTCTCATAGAGCTTTATAAACTTGGTCCAGGGACATCCTCTCCTCCCTTTTCAGTGGGACTAAGGCCTCATCCTCTAGGAATTGGCTACATTCGGGGATCCCCAGGTGAATATGGTTAAACGGTGAAGTCTCTGTCCAGTATTTCTAACTCACTGGTACTCAGGATTTAATGGGCATTGGAATCACTGGACTCTGCCCACAGTGTTTCTGGTTCAGTAGTTTTCAGGTGGGGCCTGTGAATTTGCATTCTTACCTGTTCCCAAACTGTACTGCGGCTGCTGGTCAAGGACCACACTTTGGGAGCCCCTGCTCTAGGACTTCTGTTTGGGTTCCCTCTATATTTATTAAAT